>NC_085007.1:5119303-5154303 GCF_963854185.1 Sardina pilchardus | reverse complement strand
GCATCAGCAACTACGCCAACTATCCATCCCTTTGACAGACCTCAATTATTTTCTCTCTCTCCATCCCCTCTGTATCTCTCTCTCCATCTCCTCTGCATATCTCTCTCTCCATCCCCTCCACATACAGTATCTCTCTCTCCATCCCCTCCACATATCTCTCTCTCCATCCCCTCTGCATATCTCTCTCTCCATCCCCTCCACATATCTCTCTCTCCATCCCCTCTGCATATCTCTCTCTCCATCCCCTCCACATATATCTCTCCATCCCCTCTGTATATCTCTCTCTCTCCATCCCCTCTGTATATCTCTCTCTCTCCATCCCCTCCACATGTCCCTGTCTCTCGTTTCCTCCCATCAATCTACAGCATGTATCCTTCTTTTCTCTATTTGTGTGTTCTTCTCTCCATTTACTCGTTGCGTCTCTGTTGCTCACGCTCTCTTTCTCACTTACCTCTCTTTCTTCTCACTACTTTCTCCCATCAATCTGTGCCACTTTCTTGTTCTATTCAGGTCTGAATCTTTGTCTCTCTCATGCACACACACCCCCTCTCTTTCAGACACACCCTCATGCACACACACACACACACACACACACACACACACACACACACCCTCCCTCATGCACACACACACACCCTCTCTTTCAGACACACCCTCTCTCATGCACACACACACACACCGTCCCTCATGCACACACACACCCTCTCATGCACACACACACCCTCTCTTGCACGCACACACCCTCTCTCATGCACACACACACCCTCTCTTGCACACACATACCCTCTCTCATGCACACACACACCCTCTCTCATCCACACATATCCCCTGTCTCTTTCGCACACACACATCTCTCTTTCATCATCCTACCAATCTAGGCATCTATCTTTTCCTTTGTATTTGAATCTAGCTCTGCATCTCCTGCTATTGATATTGCTCTGTCTGTAAGACCTTGTATGGGTAAGACTTTCTTTCAGTGAGAAGTGTTCCAGGGGTGTGTGTGTGTGTGTGTGTGTGTGCGGTCACCTTGACCCTAAACTCCTGCGCTGTACCAGGGGTGTGTGTGTGTGTGTGTGTGTGTGTGTGTGTGTGTGTGTGTGTGTGATCACCTTGACCCTAAACTCCTGCGCTGTACCAGGTGGTGTGTGTGTGTGTGTGTGTGTGTGTGTGTGTGTGTGTGTGTGTGTGTGTGTGTGTGTGATCACCTTGACCCTAAACTCCTGCGCTGCTCCAGGGGTGTGTGTGTGTGTGTGTGTGTGTGTGTGTGTGTGTGTGTGTGTGATCACCTTGACCCTAAACTCCTGCGCTGTACCAGGGGTGTGTGTGTGTGTGTGTGTGTGTGTGTGTGTGTGTGTGTGTGTGTGTGTGTGTGTGTGTGTGTGCGTGTGTGATCACCTTGACCCTAAACTCCTGCGCTGCTCCAGGGGTGTGTGTGTGTGTGTGTGTGTGTGTGTGTGTGTGTGTGTGATCACCTTGACCCTAAACTCCTGCGCTGCTCCAGGGGTGTGTGTGTGTGTGTGTGTGTGTGTGTGTGTGTGTGTGTGAGTGTGTGTGTGTGTGTGTGTGTGTGTGATCACCTTGACCCTAAACTCCTGCGCTGCTCCAGGGGTGTGTGTGTGTGTGTGTGTGTGTGTGTGTGTGTGTGTGTGTGTGTGTGTGTGTGTGTGTGTGTGTGATCACCTTGACCCTAAACTCCTGCGCTGCTCCAGGGGTGTGTGTGTGTGTGTGTGTGTGTGTGTGTGTGTGTGTGTGTGTGTGTGTGTGTGTGTGTGTGTGATCACCTTGACCCTAAACTCCTGCGCTGCTCCAGGGGTGTGTGTGTGTGAGTGTGTGTGTGTGTGTGTGTGTGTGTGTGTGTGTGTGTGTGTGTGTGCGGTCACCTTGACCCTAAACTCCTGCGCTGCTCCAGGGGTGTGTGTGTGTGTGTGTGTGTGTGTGTGTGTGTGTGTGTGTGTGTGTGTGATCACCTTGACCCTAAACTCCTGCGCTGCTCCAGGGGTGTGTGTGTGTGAGTGTGTGTGTGTGTGTGTGTGTGTGTGTGTGTGTGTGTGTGTGTGTGTGATGTGTGTGTGTGTGTGTGTGTGTGTGTGTGTGATCACCTTGACCCTAAAACTCCTGCGCTGCTCCAGGGGTGTGTGTGTGTGAGTGTGTGTGTGTGTGTGTGTGTGTGTGTGTGGTGTGTGTGTGTGTGTGTGTGTGTGTGTGTGTGTGTGTGTGTGTGTGTGTGCGATCTCTTGACCCTGTGTGTGTGTGTGTGTGTGTGTGTGTGTGTGTGTGTGTGTGTGTGTGTGTGCGTGTGTGATCACCTTGACCCTAAACTCCTGCGCTGCTCCAGGGGTGTGTGTGTGTGTGTGTGTGTGTGTGTGTGTGTGTGTGTGTGTGTGTGTGTGTGTGTGTGTGTGTGTGTGTGTGTGATCACCTTGACCCTAAACTCCTGCGCTGCTCCAGGGGTGTGTGTGTGTGTGTGTGTGTGTGTGTGTGTGTGTGTGTGTGTGTGTGTGTGTGTGTGATCACCTTGACCCTAAACTCCTGCGCTGCTCCAGGGGTGTGTGTGTGTGAGTGTGTGTGTGTGTGTGTGTGTGTGTGTGTGTGTGTGTGTGATCACCTTGACCCTAAACTCCTGCGCTGCTCCAGGGGTGTGTGTGTGTGAGTGTGTGTGTGTGTGTGTGTGTGTGTGTGTGTGTGTGTGTGTGTGTGTGTGTGTGTGTGTGTGTGTGTGTGTGTGTGTGTGTGTGTGTGCAATCACCTTGACCCTAAACTCCTGCGCTGCTCCAGGGGTGTGTGTGTGTGAGTGTGTGTGTGTGTGTGTGTGTGTGTGTGTGTGTGTGTGTGATCACCTTGACCCTAAACTCCTGCGCTGCTCCAGGGGTGTGTGTGTGTGAGTGTGTGTGTGTGTGTGTGTGTGTGTGTGTGTGTGTGTGTGTGTGTGTGTGTGTGTGTGTGTGTGTGTGTGTGTGTGTGTGTGTGCAATCACCTTGACCCTAAACTCCTGCGCTGCTCCAGGGGTGTGTGTGTGTGAGTGTGTGTGTGTGTGTGTGTGTGTGTGTGTGTGTGTGTGTGTGTGTGTGTGTGATCACCTTGACCCTAAACTCCTGCGCTGCTCCAGGGGTGTGTGTGTGTGAGTGTGTGTGTGTGTGTGTGTGTGTGTGTGTGTGTGTGTGTGTGTGTGTGTGTGTGTGTGTGTGTGTGTGTGTGTGTGTGCAATCACCTTGACCCTAAACTCCTGCGCTGCTCCAGGGGTGTGTGTGTGTGAGTGTGTGTGTGTGTGTGTGTGTGTGTGTGTGTGTGTGTGTGTGTGTGTGTGTGTGTGTGTGTGTGTGTGCGGTCACCTTGACCCTAAACTCCTGCGCTGCTCCAGGGGTGTGTGTGTGTGAGTGTGTGTGTGTGTGTGTGTGTGTGTGTGTGTGTGTGTGTGTGTGTGTGTGTGTGTGTGTGTGTGTGTGTGTGTGTGTGTGTGCGGTCACCTTGACCCTAAACTCCTGCGCTGCTCCAGGGGTGTGTGTGTGTGAGTGTGTGTGTGTGTGTGTGTGTGTGTGTGTGTGTGTGTGTGTGTGTGTGTGTGTGTGTGTGTGTGTGTGTGTGTGTGCGGTCACCTTGACCCTAAACTCCTGCGCTGCTCCAGGGGTGTGTGTGTGTGTGTGTGTGTGTGTGTGTGTGTGTGTGTGTGTGTGTGTGTGCGGTCACCTTGACCCTAAACTCCTGCGCTGCTCCAGGGGTGGTCTCCAGCAGCTGCAGGAATCCCCCGGCGGCCGCTGAGTACATGAGGAAGAACAGGAGACTCATCTGACACGGCTCCATCCCAAACACCGCACGACTACACAACGCCAGCTCCTCCTTTAGCTCTGCACACACACACACACACACACACACACACAGGTCATAAACAAACACACACACACACACACACACACACACACACACATCACACACACACACACAGGTCATAAACAAACACACACACACACACACACACACACACACACACACACACACACACACACACACACACAGGTCATAAACAGAAACACACACACACACACACACACACATAGGTAAAGGACATTCAAATACCATACAAGCCTTTACACAATAACAGACTGATAATCAGTTTATCTATTCATTCTATTCATTTGCCAGTTGGCTATGAAAAAAAACTGTTTGTGAAGAGAGAAAGAGAGAGAGAGAGAGAGAGAGTGAGCGAAAGAGAGAGAGAGAGAGAGAGAGAGAGAGAGAGAGAGAGAGAGAGAGAGAGAGAGAGAGAGAGAGAGAGAGAGAGAGAGCGAAAGAAAGAGCAATCAAAGGATTTCGGGTTGCTCAATGGCTCAGTGACTTTAAGGTGTTCTACAGTAGGTTTGGCACTTGAAAAGAAGATGCTTTTTTTGTTTGTCACCATTTCAAAACACCCCAGACATTCACCACATCAGACCAACTAAACCTTGGCTGCATTGCACTGCTTTTTGTGAAAGCTTCTTGTTATTCTACTTCGCATGGTTCACTTCTAGCATACACTTCGCAGACATAAATCATGAATAAAACAGTTAGCTTCACTTCGCTAATGTACACATTGTTCAATGTCTAAAGTTGCTGGTGTTGTTCAGCACACTGTATTGTTTATTGACAAAGTCTCTGCTGGTACAGAGCTTGGGACATCGATGGCAATGGCGGCATGAGTCATATAGTAAAGGCTGTGGCTGTGGAGGTTTATATAAAGACACTGAGGCCGTCGTGATTTTTGCATAAAAACTTAAAGGGGAATTCCAGCGATTCTTCACATACAGTAATTTCCTGTGTATTAGCCGCATTGTGTATAAGCCTCAGGACAATGTTTCAATGCAAGTTAAAAGAAACAAAACCATATTAATAGCATATTAACTGTCAGTGTATTAGCCTCAATAAGCCACGGCTAATAGTTGGGAAATTAGTTAGTTATAGTCATTTTGGTAATAGTTATTTAGCAGACGCCTTTGTCCAAAGCGTAGATATCCGTTTTTTGAAGTTACTGAGTACTGTCTGTGCAAAAAAAGTATCCTGAAAATACTCGGTTGGGCATGCTACAATGCTACACTCTGGGGGCATGTCTGTGGGTAACAATACTCGGTTGGGCATGCTACAATGCTACACTCTGGGGGCATGCTACAATGCTACACTCTGGGGGCATGTCTGTGGGTAACAATACTCGGTTGGGCATGCTACAATGCTACACTCTGGGGGGCATGTCTGTGGGTAACAATACTCGGTTGGGCATGCTACAATGTTACACTCTGCGGGCATGTCTGTGGGTAACAATACTCGGTTGGGCATGCTACAATGCTACACTCTGGGGGCATATCTGTGGGTAACAATACTCGGTTGGGCATGCTACAATGCTACACTCTGGGGGCATGCTACAATGCTACACTCTGGGGGCATGCTACGATGCTACACTCTGGGGGCATGTCTGTGGGTAACAATACTCGGTTGGGCATGCTACAATGCTACACTCTGGGGGCATGTCTGTGGGTAACAATACTCGGTTGGGCATGCTACAATGCTACACTCTGGGGGCATGTCTGTGGGTAACAATACTCGGTTGGGCATGCTACAATGCTACACTCTGGGGGCATGTCTGTGGGTAACAATACTCGGTTGGGCATGCTACAATGCTACACTCTGGGGGCATATCTGTGGGTAACAATACTCGGTTGGGCATGCTACAATGCTACACTCTGGGGGCATATCTGTGGGTAACAATACTCGGTTGGGCATGCTACAATGCTACACTCTGGGGGCATGCTACAATGCTACACTCTGGGGGCATGTTCGTGATGCTACAATGCTACACTCTGGGGGCATGCTACAATGCTACACTCTGGGGGCATGCTACAATGCTACACTCTGGGGGCATGCTACAATGCTACACTCTGGGGGCATGCTACGATGCTACACTCTGGGGGCATGTTTGTGAGGCCCCGTGTATAGCGCTGTAGCTGCCTGGTTGCTTTAGCTACTGGCAGCAGCAACTCATCTTTGTAAAGTGATGAGTTTTGGAATAAAGTGACCACACAAGTATGAAAAGGATGTGTGTGTAGTATTGATTTGGACTCCGCAAACTTACACATAAAAAAAAGCCTGCAATATTTCAGGCCAACGGTTATTCAAAAATCAATTTTTAATGATTCTCCCACACTTATATTTCCTCTACCTTTTTCCAGAGAAATAAGTGCACACTAGCGAAAAAGAAAAAAAGGAAATTGGGAGTGCCTTCATGCCGATGTGTGTCGCAATAATTATGAGATGAAGGCGCTGCCTTTTGAAGTAATTTATGAGGAAATTGCCTTCTCCTGGAACGTTGTGAAATAAAATGTCTTTTCGCTGGACGGGAGAAGTACATGAGTCACAAGAAAAAGAGATTTCTTTCTGTTAGCCGAGACAAAAGCACAGGCTACTTAGTGCCTAGTGCTGGTGTGTGTCTGTATGTGTGTGTGTGTGTGTGTGTGTGTGTGTGTGAGAGAGTGTCTGTGTGTGTGTGTGTGTAGCCCACAGATACAACAGAAACGTCAGGTCAGTTTAATTACTGCGCCGCCCAAACTATGGCCTTTTCCATGTATGACCATATATGGCCATGTATGACCAGCAGTAGGCTTTTCATCTGGCTCAAGCAAGCACTTCACACAACACTTCCTGCCTCAGCATTAACTGAGATCTCCATGAGAAGCAGAGCACTCCTGATAGGTGAGCAAATAGAATAGAATAGAAAAGAATAGAATATACTTTTTTGATCCCGTGAGGGAAATTCGTTTCTCTGCATTTAACCCAATTTAACCGAATTAGTGAACACACACAGCACACACACAGTGAAGTGAATCACACACTAACCCAGAGCAGTGAGCTGCCTGCCCAAGCAGCGGCGCTCGGGGAGCAGTGAGGGGTTAGGTGCCTTGCTCAAGGGCACTTCAGCCGTGGTGGACTGGTCGGGGATCGAACCGGCAACCCTCCGGTTACAAGCCCGAAGCCCTAACCAGTACACCACGGCTGCCCCTAGCCTGCGTAGTGCATGAGAATAACAGCACTCCTAAAGGTGAGCTTCACCGTTGCGAGTTCGATTAAAAATCGAATAATTCTCCCCAGCCGTGGCGCGACTGGCTAGGGCACCAGCACTGCACACCGGCGACCCGGGTTTGATTCCCGCCCCGTGGTCCTTTCCAGATCCCACCCCAACTCTCTCTCCCAATCACTTCCTGTCTTTCTCTCTAGTGTCCTGTCCAATTAAAGGCATAAAAAGCCCCCCCATAAAAGCCTTAAACAGCCTATTGTTGGCCACAGCATCTCGAGCGAAGTAGAACCATTTTTTTTTTTCAATTCATAGCGATAGTACTTGAAGACCTTAAGAAACCAAAATCGATGTGAAAAATTGCCAGAATTCTCCTTTAAGACTGTATGATTAATCATTGATTAAATTAATCAATCAAACAATCACAATCTGAACTAAAATGAAAAGGCTGAAATTACTCACGCAATTTGCAACTCTGTTCCAATGTTACATGAATTTTACATTCATTTCAATCCTCAATGTGTGACAGACTGTGAAGCTCACCAAACAACCAAGGTAAAGCCAAATCTGGATATTGAACAGAAGCCTGACTTTCAAATATTACATCGCAAATCCAATCATCCAAATCCTCACAGGATGTTTGCCCCAAACTCTGAGTCACATTATGGCGGTGCAGTCAGCACCCATCTCAACAGGTTAGAGCCTTTACAATGCCAGCATGAGACGCACGCCATCTTTTATTTAGAGTTTCCATGTGGAGCATGTTTTTGAAATGGGTCAATTTCAATGTTGAAATATAAAGGGCTGGCAGGGGCAGTGTCGCAGCAGTGATGCTAGCCATCAGAACACACACACACACACACACGCACGCACGCACGCACGCACACACACACACACCCACCCACCCACCCACCCAGACAGACAGACAGACAGACACCCACCCACCCACCCACCCACCCACACACACACACACACACACACACACACACACACACACACACACACACACACACACACACACACACACACACACACACACACACACACACACACACACACACACACACACACACACACACACACACACACACACACACACACACACACACACACAAACCTTTCTGGCTCACAGCACCCCTAAACATATCTCTCTCCATCCACGACACCCCTATTTTTTTTACTTTTTACTCTCAATTATTCTGCATTATTTGTACTTCCATGCCATTTTATTAAACCTTGTGATATGTTGGATAGACCATAACTGCTTTTGTTATCATAGCATTACTATGAGAAGGCGAGGTTTATCTCATTTTTGTTTCATTCAGATGAACCAACTCTCTTTAATTCAAGTTATTTAATAGAACTTTTGAAAAAATAGTGAGAACATTATGAACAGAAATATCAAGAATAGGCCTTCAAGTGCATAAAACAACTTCTGTACACACAACTGTATTTTTAAATTGATATTAAGGATATTATTGATATTATTGATATTAATTAAAATATGTCAATAAATGATCAAGCCCTGGACTATTTCACCCCTGAGCATCCGTCACGGCATCCACTTTGAAAAACCCTGATATAGAGGGTGGTGTGGATGTGTAGTCAAAATCTGTTATGTAGTGCCACATTCTTTAGGCTGATTCTCAGGCTTAATCTGTTATGTAGTGGCACATTCTTTAGGCTGATTCTCAGGCTAATCTGTTATGTAACTTGGTAAAAAAAAAACATCTTTAGACTGCTTTCTCGGGTTAATCTGTTGTGTAGTGAAATTCTTTAGGCTGCTCCTTAGGCTAAGTTCTTTAACAGTACAAGCTACCTGCAATGGTCACTGCATTTCGTATGTGCGTGGGCCCAGCAAAGTGGTCCTCCCGTTACATGCAGGGCTGAATGGATGACCATTAGGCCCCCTGGGGGGTTCCTCATGGGGGTGACGGAGTTGACGCCCATTAGTCCAAAAGTGGCACCATGCGTCACCCCCGTCACAACCATCCCTTACTTATGCCTCCTCAGTTAAACCCTTCAATTCTCTGAATGGCTTTTTATAAAAGCCAGCACCCCCCCCCATCGTTGCTGAGGTAAATCAATGTGATTCCCCCTCCCCCCCCCCCCCCATCGTTGCTGAGGTAAATCAATGTGATCCCCCCCCCCTTTTTTATGGAGCCCCTCTCATCTCCTCCCACAGCACACGAGTCTGCACAGTCGGGGAATGTCTGCAGTGCCAGCCAGCAGCTTCTCAGGCAGCCTGACGTGACATGCGTAATGGCACCGAGCGTTATGCAGCGGGCAGTCGGCACTGTTCACCGAGCACGGCCGTGAATCATCCGGCCAGTTCTATGCAAATATCCATTTTTTTTTGCATGCTGCATCCATAACGCCAGGCCAGGCACGTGTAGTGTGATATGTAAATGAATGTCTAGGACGTTAGCGGAGGCTCCGTACCTGTAGTCCACAGGTGCTGCTCCATGTAGGTGGAGAGGGTCATGGCGTCCAGGCGAACGGCGTCAGGGGTCCGCCAAGGCTCCTCCACATCCACCGACTTGCTCAGCCTGTCAAGCTGACATCACATCCTGTCACTCTGACATCAGCTCTGTCAATCTATCTGACACCTGTCACTCCAATATCAAAGCCTGTCTCACAATGTGGTCAGTTCAATCTGATATCACACATCCTTTCAATCTAACATGATATATTTTCTAACACCATGCGCTGTCTAACACCATGCCCTGTCTAGCACCATATCCTGAACCTCTCCTGAGGAAAGAGACAAAACATGCTGCATGTTTACATATTTCTACACATACAATTACATCTTCCTATATATGTAAGATGCATAGAACAGCTCCAAAATAAAGTCTGCGCATGACAGGCAATCACCTGTTTGTATTTGTGCAATATAGCGAGGGAGTAAAAAGAGAAGGAGAGAAGGGAAGAGGAGGGTTGAGAAAGCAAGCGAGCGAGTGTACGGTAAAATCTTTTGTGCACCATTGCACATCAAATAAGGCCTTGGGCTCTGTTTTGAAGGCTGAAAACCTTTTGTATTATTGTTGCCCGTGACTCCATCTCTTCACCCAAATTGCAATAAACAAAAAGAGATACGGCTCAATCACACATGGAACTCATAAGTGGAACTGTGCTCGACTGACAGCTATTCATGGCTGACAACTTCGTTTTAATGAATTATCAGAAATATATGCTGTGTATTTTTGAAACTGCAATTGGGTTGTTTTGTTGTGATTTATTTGTACTTCATTTAAAATGTACATGTTCTGTGTCTGTATCTGTATCTGTATCTGTATCTGTATCTGTAATTGCATCTGAACATTTCCTGTTACTATTCCTGTCTTAATTAGTCAATATGTATGTCATCATACAGTCTGCACCATTACAGTACAAATATGATTAACAAGTATAGATCCTTTCAACTTCATAAACAAAGTGTATGTTCCTGAGGCATTTCCAGTGGAACAAAAAAAAAACAATGAGTGAACAGTATAACGCGGGGATAGACAAAAAAAGACAAAAGTCCGATACATTTTCATTAAAAAATGACTGGAAACCCTCTGGGAACAGAAAGTGTCTATGGGATACAAGTAATGATTTACATGTACATGTACAGTACTGTATTCTCTGTCTTCCGAGTTTGAGCCTATTGTCTACTTTACTGAGAACTATTCCCTTTGAAGATGCTATGGAGAAAGCCTTTGAAGACACAATAATATTATATAGGTGTTAGAGGCTATGTAGGAAGGTCAGTCTTCACACTTCTGTTAGATTTTGGTTTTTGGTTTGTTTTTTTCTGAAAATAGTTGTAAGGACTTGTCTGAGGCTGCTGAAAAAAGCAAGGAAATGGCTACGGCTAAGGCGCTCACAGACTACTCGGTCACTGTTTATCCTTGGGTCAAATTGTAGCCAATCAACTTACAGCTCTTTTAGAGAATTTGGAGCCAAACATTTTGAAGTCAGATTTTAGAAGGAGAAACTCTACTGCGACCACCAAGGTGAGAGTCCATAATGACCTTCAGATGACCTCAGACGAAGTCCTATGTTCATGGCTAGCACTTCTACGCCTCAGTTCTGCCTTTGATACAGTCGACCACCATATCATGACAAATAGATTGCATGAATGGGTGGGCTTATCATGAGTGGCCCTGGACTGGTTTGTATCACAGATACAAATGTTTTGATGTCTCTATTGGGGATTCACTCTGCATCATAGCCCCTGTCTTGTGGTGTTCCATAGGGTTCAATATTGGGCCCCATATTGTTTACTTTATGCATGTTGCTCCTTATCTCTGCATCTCTTATCGCTTTTAATTCATCTTAATGTTACCTTCAGGCAAAATGAGTCCTCCAAACTCGCGAGGTTCCTAGAGTGCATAGACAGGATAAACAACAAGATGGCTAAAAGCTTTTTGCAGCTGAACCCAGATAAGATGAAGGTTTTAATTATAGCACCAGACCTGATTAAGCAGAATATTGGGCCTTTGTCATCTGCAGTCTGGCCTAGTCTAAGGAACCTTAGGGTGACATTTGAAAAATCCCTATCTTTTGAACTCACATCAAGTCACTGACCAAATCATGCTTTTACCGCTTTCCACACCACAGACTCGTCTGAAGACATGTGAGGATTGGGCCTTTGCCACTATGGCACCCAGACTTTGGCATGCTCTGCCAACCAGTATTAGGTTTGCTCAGAATGTGTTTAAAGTACCGTTTTAAGGGACAAGTAAAAGACTGACTTGTTTATGTGAGCTTTTGGGTAACCTCTGTCTTTTATTTAGGCTATTGATCATTCTATCTGTTGCATATTTACTTAATTTTATTCTTTGACTATTTTTCTACTATGCTTTTTTGCCTATGCACATTGTAAAACACTTTTTGACCCTGTCGGTAAATAGCACAACACATTTTACTATACTTTTGGAGGTGCTGTGTGCCTAATTCAATGAAACATTGAACAAGGAAGATGTCTACTTCAAACCCCCCAGTGAAGTGTTCATGAGGGGTGCTCTGATGGTGATGCTGTTGTTGACATTTATGTTTTTGTTTATGTTTATTCCTGCTTTGGTTCCTGCTCTGAGCAATTAGGCCACTGGTTTTGGGAGTCCTCATCAATGGGGGATAAGCACTTACTGCACATAGCAGTCTGCTTCGTTGGTGATTTTGTGTTTCTGCATTGGTTTGTTGTTGTTGTTGTTGTTATTGTTGTATCCCCACATCACGTCATGCAATGTTAATTAGGGTTGGTTGTTGATTGGACACAGTGGAAAATCCCCTATCTATATAGGATTCCAACAGCTCTTGTGTGTATATCTGAAATTACACACAGCTATTTCATAGTCACCTCAGGCCCTGCTTGAGGAATGAATTACACTAATTCAGTCATGTAGGAGGCCTAACTAATGTATAAACAGGAAAGACATGAAAACATATGATCCTCTGAAGAGATTGCTAGATAGCGATAGAAAGTTATAAGTAGCCTAAGCAATAAGGGTTTATTTGCTGCAGCCTGGCACATTTTTCATGCACAAGGTAGCAAGCTTGTTATTTTACGGAGAGCCAGAGCACCTGCTGTAAGATGAATAACTTTTCGTTAGTTATTTTCATCAGCAGATCTGGTGCGTGCGGACGTGCGGCGTTAACATTCAGGGGAGTCTGTGCGGCAGGCCTACCTTCCACAGGAACTGCAGGAAGTCTAGCACTGTCAGGGGTGAGTAGGACGGCGTACTGGACGTGTAGGTGTTGATCCTGGCCTTGGGGCCCCCCATGTGATGCACCTTCTTGCCTTTGGTGTATTGTGGGTACACCTCCAAACCGAGTTCCTCTATGAGTTGCATTACATGGGTCTGAGAACTGGAGATGGAGGAAGTCTTTCAAGCTGAGTGCAAATATTTCAGAAACCATTATGGAGATAAGGTGCATGGAGATATATTGCTATCTTATCTAGCTTATGTCACAGTTATGTTAGTGCACGGGTGCACTGCTATGACCTATAGCCTACTAAAGACTCATCCCATATGTTAGGCTACTCCTCCAATGGAATCTTAAATGCAAAATGTTTTAAGAGACATCTTCTAAAAGTAGGCCTATAGCCAACATCATTCTAGCTTTCTGACAGCTTTTTGATTCCTGATACACTACTAGCCTATCCTGTTATATCAGACACTTCTTTCCTGACTTACTTTTAACAGCGTGTTAATTGTAAATGCAAGTCGGCCTGACAACAGAATGCTTTGTGGTTTTACCTGGACACCCACTGTCCACCAAGATCCCAGCGATCAAGTCCACCAGCAGCAGGCACATCCTGTGTGAGAGTCCGCCCACCCACCCGCTCTACGATCACAAAACAATGTATCAAATTCAGACCTATCAATACGAAATGAAATTGACACAGTAGGCTAGGATACGGGACCACAACAACAAAAGTACTTGTAATAGGCTGACCGTAACCAACCTTTTCCTTCCAAGACCAACACTTTTAGGTTTGCATCTCTCTGCAGTAAAAGATGTGCTGCGTTCAATCCAGACAGCCCAGCGCCGACAATAACAACGTCATACATGTTTACAGTAGAACAGCTTTACAAACTTCAAATAATGACTAGTCTATCGGACTAAGACTCAGGTCAACCACAGAGTAAACAACTTCGACTGCAATGAACGAGAGGCAAACACCAATAATCATTTATCTATCGTGTAGCCTATCGGACTTTGGAATATCGTGTAAGGGGTACCCGGAAGAGTCGGAAAGTGGGATCTGAACAGTGAATGGTGAAAATTCCACTCTACTATGCGACCTCAGACTTCAAGGACGGACGAAGGGTTATGTAAGGTGCGCTAATGTTGTGCTACAGCCAGGGGCGGACATCCCGGCGGCTAATTAATATGAGCTGGCTTACTAAATGGTTGGTTGGGTTGTTGGATTACATAGGCTACTTGGCAGGACTTTTTGAATTTGGGATGTCCGCCTCTGGCCAAAGCTTTGGGCTTGCCTAATTGGTCTACGACCAGCTATGAGAGCGCTGAACTTTTGCGTGACACATAAACTTTTTTTTTTTTTTTTTCATTTAATGATATTTTATTTTTTTTAACACTGTTGTACCACTTCATTTCATTTACTGTACATTTTCTCAAATCCATATTTGATCAGCCTTTAGATGTTGATTCAAATGGCTATTCGTTTATAGCCTATTTATATAGTTATTAGTTATTTATCAGATGATAATTATTTACTTCTTCACATAAATCACTTTTCCAAAGCATTACAGATGTCTCAACATCTGTAATGTAAAGCACATTGGCTGTTGTTTAAAATGTGCTATTGCCTGTAAATAAATTACCTGACCTTGACCTTGGGCTGTGGTAACAGAGAGGGTTAAAGCGGTTATAATCAAAGATCTTGGGTGGTAGCGTAGTGGTAAAGGAACTGGACTAGCATGCAGTAGCCAGAACAGTTGTGGTTAAATTCCATCATGCACTGTTGTGCCCTTGAGCAAGGCACGTAACCTAACCCTAAGTTCCTCCTGAGAAAATGTGACAAAGCCCTTGTAATATAATTGTCATAGGTTATGTAAGTCTATTTGGAAAAAATGTGTCTGCCAAATGAGTAAATGTAGCCTAAATAGCTCCTTTATATTCTGAGTGATTGGCGCCCTTTTATCGGGGATGGGTTAATGAACGGGTTTACCTGGCCCAGTCCCAGGGGCCCAAGGGCTCAGGGCACCCTGAAGCTCAAGCCTCTGTTTTGCAGTCGCTATGTTCTCCACCTATTACATTGCATTACATTTGGCTGACGCTTTTTAACCAAAACGACTTACTACATGGAAAAAACATATAAGCTTTTAAGAGCACTTCTAACAACAAATTAAAAACCACAATAAGTGCATCAATGAATGTAATACGTGCATCAATGAGTGCAATACTTTACATTATGATATCTGAATAGGGTCCCTCAGGTCACGATATGTGTGATAATTATGCTGTGCAATCTGTACCTTTTTCACAACAATATGCCTTATATCTGGTTATATAATATTTATAAGACTCAATCTGTGCATTTCTTTCCACAAAACTCGCCAGAAGTCTTCTTTTAAAGGGTTATTTTTTAAGAAAAATCTTGCGGGGGACATGCCCCCGACCCCCCGGCCGGCATTGCTGAGTTAGGGTGCTCGTATAGCGTATAGGTTAAGGAGCTGGGCTAACAGAGTTGCTCTCGAGTCAGTGTAGTAATATAATTAACGTACATCACTTTGGATGAAAAGTGTCTACTGACTGAATAAATGTAAATGTTCTCATTTTCAGAGGGCAGAGAGGTTCTTTTCATGTCTGTGCCCAGGGGCCCAGAGGCTCATACGCTATGCCCTTTATGGCTCATTACTGCTGTCAGCACATCCATCATTCAACCACATAATCAAGCCCACTCAAAAGAAGGCCTAATTGACATTAGTGCGCTGCTTTAAACGGCAACTGTTATTGAAGAGGGTTGTTGTTACACAGCCTGCCTTTTTTCTCAAATGAAGACAGACGTCAGAACAGCAAGGAGAAGAAGTGAAGGCCGCGCTATTGGCAGAACTGCACACACGCATACAGAACTAGCTTTTTTATCTGCTTTCATCAGCCTATGCACTGGGTGAATGCATTAGAGCAGGTTCACACTGGCCTTGAGTGTCAATTCCCCCTGAACGAACCTCAGAAAAATAAGGAATAAGAGAGTGAGAGAGATCCTCCACATGTGGCGTAGTCCTCTAGTCTACAGCTATGAGTCTTTTCATGTGTTCTGCCAAAGAACAAAGACTGGGTTGTTTAGCAACTCAGCCATGCAGCTTGTAATTCAGAGTGAGCTTTGAAGACTATGGAATGAAGCTCGACATATTCAAGGCGAGGGGAGCCATTGGTGAGGGAATCATTAGGTCTGTGGTTTTACTGAGCGAGAGCGCCATCTTCTGAGTACCTACTGGCACTACAGTATGATATGTCATCAATGGCATTTATTCAAATATTCTTTTGCATAGTCGTTGACTTGCTTTACTGCAGAGAAGGATAAAATAGGGTGCTTCTTGTGTGTGTGTGTGTGTGTGTGTGTGTGTGTGTGTTTGTGTGTGTGTGTGTGTGATGCATTTACTTTTAAATAAATCATGTCAAGTGAAAAAAGAAAAGAGTCAGAGAGAGAGAGAGAGAGCGAGAGAGAGAGAGAGAATGTGTGTGTCATCCAGCCCTGCTTTTGAAACTGAAATTGAATCAGGCGCCTAAAAGGGTCACATAGGTGAGTCCTACAATAGATGCTAGAATCTATCTGAAAATATAATAATAATAATAATAATAATAATAATAATACTAATAATAATAATATAAAACATTTTATTCAAGACTCATCTCATTGCTGCAGTTGTTACAGTTTCTGTTATTTTATATTCTATTATGAGATGGAGTACAGGCACCACTTTGTGACATGGTGCTGGAGGCCTGGAGCAACGCCCTTGTATTGAATGTGGTTATAAGACAAGAGGAGTGGTGGTGGACTTTAGGAGGGCCAGATCTGAGCAAAATACCTTACTGGGTGAGGAAGTAGACGTCGTACAGAACTACAAATATTTGGGGGTTCTTACAGACAATAAACTGGATTAGAGGTACAATACTGAGGCTGTAAACAAGAAGGTAGGCTCAGATAACTTAATGTGTGCAGATGTTTTACTAGAGTGTTATTGCAAGTGCAATTTTATTTTCTGCCAACTGTAGCATTATAGCCAGGGACACTAAAAAAACTAGTTAAGATCATCAGGAAGGCTGGCTGGCTGGCTGGCAAAAAAAAAAAAAAAAAACTGCTGTCAGAAAAACAGACACAGAAACACTTGTACCCACTGTAGTATGTATGTATGTATGTATGTATGTATGCATGCATATGTGAATGCTGTGTTTATGGCTGCTGGAACACTGTAATTTCTCTTTAGGGATGAATAAAGTATATCTGTCTGTCTATTAAGTGCAATAAATGTATAAAATATATTGCATGCGTTATTTATGATGTTGTTAGGCTTCTATATGATTTTTTAAAGTGGACTCATCCATTAAACTACCCACGCCTAAACGCAGGCTACATTTTCTAGGCAAATGTGATTGCAGAATATTTATGTGGCTCTTGTTCAATGTACATCAACTTCGCCACTAGGTGGCGATAAAATATCTCTACTTGTTTTCAGTCTTCCAGGTTCTCTGGGACTGTTCGTCATTCCGGAAATGACGCATTGTTATTTCACAGTGTGCTGTTGTGCTAGTTAATGAGCTAACGTTTGGTACGACTTGCGCTGGTCAGGGCATTTGTCTTTGTATATTAAACAGAGAAAGAACTATTTTACCATTCATCAAAATAACAAACAAGCGGAACGACTGTAACAACAAAATACATATTTAACAGAGATAATTAAGTTAAACTGTTGCGTAGTGTTAGCTTAATAAGTGAGACAATGCAAGGAAGCCTTGAGAAGGCTTACAAGTCCGATTCGGTAATCACAACTCTCGCAATCAGAAAACCCACAGATGAAGTAAAGAAGCGCAAACGGAAGGTTCTTGATGAAGAGCAATACATTGGGGTAACTATAACGATTAGTACGAGGCGTTTTTTGGATGAAAGATAAGGCCATCTGTGTTAGGATAATGTGTCATTAGCTAGATAACGTTAGCTAACTTCGGTCATCCGTAGGCTATCTATTCATGTATCAGTCAACGTTGATTTAATTCCACCAATTTAAACGTTAGTTTGATTTTTGAAACGGATTATTTTGGCATGTGTGTGGTTCAGATATTTTGATAATCTTGGATTATTTTACACTGTTCAGAGATCAGACCTATGATCTTCGTGAATTGTCTGTGGGGACTGTGCTATGGGTGGTTACGCAATCAGCGTTTGACAAACCACAGTCCTAACTCTGGCTCTATCATTAGGCTCATTCGCTTTATGTAGAATCAGTTAGATATACTGGATTTTTACACTGCTTCAATCAAACGCAGCTTACGATCTGTCTTTGAATTTAACAGGAATGGAGTTAATTTGATCTGTATTCCTGACCAACAGGGTTTAGAGAAGATCATTCAGAGAGACTTTTTCCCAGATGTCACTAAGCTGCAGGCTCAGAAAGACTACCTCCATGCTGAAGAAAATGGGGACTTGGGGAAGATGCGAGAAATCGCCATTAAATTCGGATCAGCATCGAACAGGTCTACTCCCCGGGTCAATATGCCATGTAAGTTCTATGTCCATATATCTAAGTGGTGTTGTTAAACTTTGAAATGATCACTTTAAGTTT
This sequence comes from Sardina pilchardus, assembly GCF_963854185.1. Taxonomy (NCBI): domain Eukaryota; kingdom Metazoa; phylum Chordata; class Actinopteri; order Clupeiformes; family Clupeidae; genus Sardina; species Sardina pilchardus. The sequence goes on along the minus strand of NC_085007.1, from coordinate 5,135,973 downwards.
TACTCCTCTGTTTACACCAATGAGCAGGAGATACAAGATAACTCATACATCACAGGGTTTGATTTATTTCCTGGTTAGAAGAACGCTTGAACACTTCCACATCAGCAGTGTAACGCTGGCCTTGTATCATTCATTGTCGTTTGATGAGTTCTGCAGGTGAGGGTCAGGTCTTTCTCGTGCTTTTAGATGACTGTGGCTTGTTTCAGATGTGACGCCGACTTCATTCGAAACTCCCGAGGGTGTGCCTGCCTCCCCAATGTCCAGGTCTGGAATGAAAGGAGCAGAATATGGTAAGAAGTGACTACAGCAGATACAGATGCTGCATAGCAAACTCTAGCTCAGCTATTCATTACACCACTGGTATCTCTACAGGAGGGAAGGAAGGCGAGAAGGAGGAGGAGAAGGAGCTGCCGTGCCTGGATAAGTTCCTGGCAAAGAACACCAGCGAGGACAACGCCTCCTTCGAGCAGATCATGGAGATAGCAGAGGACAAGGAGAAGCTCAGGCATTCCTGGCTGTATGAGGCCGAGGAAGAGTTCCGACAGGTGAGACACACATGGCTCTTTGAGGAAGGGCTCAAACAGGTGTCAGGCACTCTTTATTGCAGGGACTGTATGTGTAGTTTACCATTGTTAGCATGTGCACATATGTTGTCCTACCGTTAATTAAGCACGCAGATATAGGCCTACATCAGACACTCGGCTTCATAGCACCACAGATTCAGATTGTATGATACATACATTTCATGTCATGGCATATCATACCACACCATTCTATACTTCTGGTGGAATACTACTCCATATCAGTTATGCCACATCATCAGACTAAATACTAGCAGCAGATTCTCACTCCATACCAACCAATATGGTAGTTAATACTTGGTGTACAGTACACCAATGAATACAGAACGTGTGTGTGTGTGTGTGTGTGTGTGTGTGTGTGTGTGTGTGTGTGTGTGTGTGTGCTGACGAGTGAATTTGGTTTCAGAACCGCCCTTTATCAGTATTTTTCTTCTTCCCTCAAAGCGCCACGAGGAGAACTTAGCGCTGCCTTCCTCCGAGAAGCAGGCCCTTGAGTGCACCAAGGCTGGAGTGGAGACGTGGGAGTACAAAGCCAAGAACGCCCTCATGTACTACCCTGAAGGTGAGGACTGCGGAGACCTGCTTCAGTTCCACAGGCCAGAATTTAGGTGTGGACTGGGCAGTTTAAGATGTGAAAATGGATAATCATGTAATGGCGATAAAGATTTCTGATTACTTCAGGCAGAGACATTTTTATTGCCTTAAGCTCCTGCACTGTCTAGAATGAATGGAAGTCATTGACTTCTCTTGTTTGATCTCTCTGATGACTTAAAGGAGTGAAAGATGACGACGCCATCTTTAAGAGGCCTCGCGAGGTCATCCACAAGAACACACGCTTTCTGGGGGACCCTTTCAGCAAAGCCCTGAACAAGACTCAGATCAAGGAAGCCGCCGCTCTGAACGCACAGGTACTTGAGTTACTCAACCCATCGTCTACTAAACTTACAACGGTAGCATAGTGGTTAAGGAGCTCGACTAGCATGCAGTAGTCTGAAAAGTTGTGGGTTCAATTCCCAGCTTGAGCAATACACTTAACCCCAAGTTGTTCTGGGGACAATAGCCCTTTAATATAAGTGTCATATGTAAGCAGCTTTGGATAGAATGAATACTAAATGAATAAATCATCTCCCATATCCTGGCCAGAATTCAGGTGTGGACTAGGCCATTTCAGATGTGAAAATGGATAATTATGTAATGGCGTTAAAGATTCCCGTATCCCATAGTCATGTTGGTCTCTGTGTGCGTGTCCCCCAGTATAAACATATCCCATAATAGTCATGTTGGTTTCTGTGTGCGTGTCCCCCAGTATAAACAGGGCAAGGTGGGCCCAGACGGGAAGGACCTGCTCCCACACGAGTCCCCGAAAGTGAACGGCTACGGCTACGTTGGAGCGCCGTCTCCTGCGCCCGGTGAGTACGAGGAACTGCATGACCCTCCTGTCTAGCCTGGTCATCACATCATAACATTAGTCTGGGGAGTCTGCAGTGTGTTTCTATCACATTATAACATTAGTCTGGGGAGTCTGCAGTGTGTCTCTATCACATTATAACATTAGTCTGGGGAGTCTGCAGTGTGTCTCTATCACATTATAACATTAGTCTGGGGAGTCTGCAGTGTGTCTCTATCACATTATAACATTAGTCTGGGGAGTCTGCAGTGTGTCTCTATCACATTATAACATTAGTCTGGGGAGTCTGCAGTGTGTCTCTATCACATTATAACATTAGTCTGGGGAGTCTGCAGTGTGTTTCTATCACATTATAACATTAGTCTGGGGAGTCTGCAGTGTGTCTCTATCACATTATAACATTAGTCTGGGGAGTCTGCAGTGTGTTTCTATCACATCGTAACATTAGTCTGGGAAGTCTGCAGTGTAGTTCTACTGCACAAGAGGCGTGGTCGATTGGCATAGTTCAAATGAGACTGTACTACTGTACGCATTTAGATAGTCCTTCAACCAACCAGACCCTACCTCCGGTCCAGTCTCCCTCTAAACCTCAGCACTACATTACACCGCAACACTGATCCTTGACTGTTTTGAATATCATGCTGAGTCAAATGGTGTGTTGCAGTGTAACATTTTGTGAGACCACCACATTTTGCCTTTGGGGATGAATAAAGTAATCTATTTACCTATCGATGACTACTAATGACCTCTTGTCTGTTTCCCTAAGGTGTGGCCGACTCGCCCCTAATGACCTGGGGAGAGATCGAGAGCACCCCGTTCCGCTTGGAAGGCGTGGAATCTCCATACGTAGAGAGAAATAATCACGGGCCCTCTTTTAAGGTAAGGTGAACAGTGCTTCCTTTTATCTTCTAGGAGCTAATCAGATCATGTGTCATGATGTCCGAACTGTCTAATTCTAATCAGCATGAAGATATAAAGCTCTGGGGAAAAAAATTAATAGGCCACTGCACAGTTTTCTGTTGTCATCCTACGGTTGCTGAGTGACATTCCAGTTGATGGTCATATTAAAAATGAAGAGACCACTTTTTGAATATGACAGTCAGCAAACATGTAGCCTGGCCCCCGCCTTACTACGTACTTCCGCTCATTTACGTCTCTCTTTATAATTCGTCTGGTATAGCTTGATTCAGCTTTGTTTACTCCAGCAAGTGCATCTCCGCCCAATCAGCGAACAGAGGACGTTCCCAAGAGCGATTACATTTAAGTTTCAAGCCTATTGTTATCGTTGTGTACCCCGTGGTTATCATACGTCATTACCAAACGTTAACGATTGAACGTTAAAGATTGATTTCAAACTTCAGACAAGTGTCCACAAACCAGGAAATAAACGTTTGCCAATGGAGCTACGCCAGACTCTCTGCGAGGAAGAAAGTCTGTTCTCCAGGCTAGCAAACATGTGCTGTGGTCTCTTATTTTTTTCCAATATTTTCCAACGTTTACCACTGGCAAATATTGATCTAATGTTGATTTTCTCTTCACCGATATGTTTGTTCTGACTGAAAATGCCACATGGCTAAAGGTTGTAAGACAATGTGGTAGAAACTTGGAATAAAAAAAAAAAGGGTTTTCATCCTTTCCCCCCCCCCCCCCCATTTTTGTGAAAAATGGCATGTCCAAAATTAATCATACTCTTTTTAAAATAATCAATGGAAACACAAAATCACAGAAAATGTAAAAAAAAAAACGCTTCTTTTTCTGATTCCATGTTTCTCCCACGTTGTCATACAACCGTTTGACATGTGCCAATGTCATTTTCAGCCAGAACAAACTTAATAAAGGAAATCAACATTGCATCAATATTTGCAAGGGGTGACCGTGTGAATAATTTTGTCCCCAACTGTGTATATGGTGGGGTGAACAGATTCAGTCTAATCTGTGATGTATGGCAAAGCTCAGCTTACACTACAGGACTCCAGTCCGTTTGTTAACCCATCTCTCTCTGACTTGCAGATTCCTGAACCTGGAAGGAGAGAGCGTCTCGGTTTGAAAATGGCCAACGAGGCTGCGGCCAAGAACCGAGCCAAGAAGCAGGAAGCACTGCGCAAAGTCACCGAAAACCTGGCCAGGTGAGGGGAACACACCTGTTCGACCACACACACACACACACACACACACACACACACACACACACACACACACACACACGCACACACAGAGCCAAGAAGCAGGAGGCACTGCGCTCAAAGTCACCGAAAGCGTTTGGGAAGCCTGTGCTGCAACAATATGCTTCTAGAATCAAGAATCAATACTAAAATCATTGGAACTGGTTGTGTAAGTGCTCTGTTGACATTTGGAAACAAGTCCTCTATCGTTGCACAACATCTGAGCCATGTGAATATTCCACTTGAGTTCTGTCCTCTCTGTAGCCCCTGCCTCACTGATGTGCATGTTCTCACTCCTCTGTGTGTGTGTGTGTGTGTGTGTGTGTGTGTGTGTGTGTGTGTGTGTGTGTGTGTGTGTGTGTGTGTGTGTGTGTGTGTGTGTGTGTGTGTGTGTGTGTGTGTGTGTGTGTGTGTGTGTGTGTGTGTGTGTGTGTGTGTGTGTGTGTGTGTCGTGTGTGTGTGCGTGTGCGTGTCCCCCATACAGCCTCACGCCCAAAGGCCTGACGCCAGCTGCCCTGTCACCTGCTCTCCAGAGGATGGTCAACCGCTCGTCCAGCAAGTACACGGACAAAGCGCTGCGCGCCAGCTACACGCCCTCCCCCTCGCACCGCGTGCCCACGCCGCTCGGGCCGCTCACGCCGCACGGCACCCCCACGCCCAGCAAGGCTGGCACCCCGGCATCGCACGACCCCGCGTCCATCACCGACGACCTCCTGCAGCTCCCCATGAGGAGGAAGGCAGCTGACTTCTTCTAATGAGCTGCGTGCGTGCGTGCGTGCGTGCGTGCGTGCGTGCGTGCGTGCGTGCGTGCGTGCGTGCGTGCGTGCGTGCGTGCGTGCGTGCGTGCGTGCGTGCGCGTGTGCGTGCGTGCGTGCGTGTGTGTGTGTGTGTGTTTCTGGCCTGGGAGTACTACAGCCAGAACTGGACTCCAAAAGCGGTCAGTCTAAAATGTACCCTAACAGGGAAATTATGCCCATATTTGACCTTGACTAAAAGGCAATTCCAAAGTTCTGAACAGAACTGTTTGAATGAGGAGGCTCAATTGCTTGAGTGAACAGCCTCAAACAATATCGTCCTTTTGAACTTTGTAAGGATACTTGTCTGGCTTACTGGATAATGTTAGAGGATATTCACAGATTGTTATTGACATTATTCACAAATGTCACACTTAAAGAAGACAATTTTGTATAGTAAGTACAGAAGTATTTAAATATTGTTATATTTTGTAGCTTTGCATTTAAATTCTTTTAACGACTTTGTGTTACAATTCATGATGTCAGTGTTGACAAGAACCTGTTTTCTACTTCGAATTACAATGGTTGTCTTACAGCCTCACAGTGTTGTAAATGATGCCCTTACAACAGAATGACCAGTTATTCATTAAATGGTTGAATGTCACTAATGGTGCGTGTTTTGATTGAGTAAAGTTTGCAGTGTGTCTTTACCATCAAGTCACAGAGGCAGCGTCTGTCCTAGGTGAGGAGGGTCCAGCCTGGTCCTCTTTGCCAGGGTCCGCAGTGATGTCTGCCTCCACTTTGGCCTGTTTCTTGTCGTCTTTGCTGCTGGCGGCTGCTTTCGATGTGGACGCCTCGTCTTGGTGTCTGCGGCTGACCTCCCCTGCCTTTCCTTGCAGCCACTGATGGTCAAGGATGGAGCAGATGTCAAGTCGTCTCTTGACATCTGGGTGCAGCATCTTGTAGATGATGTCTTTGCATTCTCCTGGGACGTGTTTGGAGCGAGGGAAGTCCACTCGATGCTCCTTCTGTATCCGGAGCATTCTTTTGATATTTGAGTCATCATAAGGCATGGACCCGCACATCATTACAAACAGAATCACGCCCATGCTCCACACGTCATACATTTTGGGGTTGTACGGAATGCCCTGCAGAACCTCAGGTGCTGCATAAGCGGCAGAGCCGCAGAACGTTTTGCTTAGTTCCATTTTGCCGGTGTCATCATAAATAATCCGTCGCGTGAATCCAAAGTCTGACACTTTCAAATTGAAGTCTTTGTCCAGCAGTAGATTCTCGCACTTCAAATCCCGGTGGACGATGTCTTGGTCGTGGATGAATTTAATTGCCACCGACAACTGCCGAAAAAGTTTTTTAGCGAAGTCTTCTGGCAATGCGCCCCGGCTTTTGACGAACTCCAGTAGATCTCCTTGAACGCCGAGCTCCATTACGATGAATACTTTTCCATCTGACGTTTCGAAAATTTTGAAGATTTTGGCGATATTTGGATGGCACAAACTTGCTTGGATATCCAGCTCTCGTGGCAAGAATTTTTCCAAAAAATCAGCGGCTGCTTTTTTTCTATTAATAATTTTGACTGCCACGTTTGACTTCAGGCGTTCAGAATAGGCGGACTTGACTTTTCCATATGATCCGTCCCCTAACGTATTCCCTAATATGTAGCCGCACTTCTTGAGAACTAGAGACTCATCCATGATGGAGCACCTGCGTTGATACTGGATCGATTCTGTCAGCCAGGCATTATGCGCACTGTTTCAGCAGACAACAGATGTTTGCTTCATTTGTTGTTGGTGGTATAGTTACATGTTTGTAACTACTTTCATTAACTCCTTTATAAAGCAATTTTTAATATGACGTAGAACGCACTCGACGTCGTCATAAGTGAATTCTAAGCGTCATAAATCGTGGTCAACAAATTGTTAATAATATTGCCTAGTCTGTAGCAATATAGATCTATTCTTTTAAGGACGGAAAATAGATGGCGACTGGAAGATTAACTGTATTTTGTCAATTTAGTAAATAGTTTAATCTCAAAGCTACACGTGTTTTTTGTGGTTTTCATTTGCTTTACTGTATAGGCTGTTTTTCCAAACAAACCATTTAATAGCCTATTGTCATTAATGTCATGGTATGCCCATAGACATAAACTGTTATTACACTTATTATAACGTATTGGACAATATTATTGTTAAAAACCCTTTTAAGGTCAAGTTGACCCATGTCATGTATGTCAAAACGGAGATGTCTGTCAGTTTCTGTTTACTGTAGGCTACACAAGAATGCTCATAAATATAGTAATATAGTGGCATAAACTGGAAGAAATGCATACGCCTTTACAGAAATTACACGTTTTACGACTAATGAAAAGGTCTGTAGCATAGCCTAGGCTACTATTCAAACATTATTCAACGTTTTTTATTAGACTTTGGCTAAAACAACTACACTGACAGAACTAGTAGACTGTAAGCTATTTTATACTCTTGGAATTAATGGGACAAAATCACAAGCTCTAACACGTGTAGGCCTATCTGAATACATGCTTTTTTTGTAGCTGATGTGGCTTTTTTGTATAGATTCTGTGGATACATTTCTGTCTATTGTATGATACACTACAATGACGGCTACAATGTATATTCAGGTAAATAGTAGCCAAAATACAATGTATCAGAGTCCATCAAAATGTTACACTAAGAATATTAAACCCCGCCCCCTGTCTGTAAACTGATTGGCTGCCCAGCGTGTTTGGGATTGTTGTGATGGGGAAACGGAGCCATCTTGTTTTATTTCTGTTCTGGGTATGTTGGTCATGTTGGTAGTCTCAAAGGAGGTTCGCGGGGATCAAATTATGTAGTATATCGTGTATCCTGTATGTGTTTACAGTAGTAGTTACACTATGGGCCACGTTTTTTGTCGATTAGAAATTAATGAATAGCTAGATCGGATTTGGTTGCACGTTCTTGGCGGGGGTTTGCTAGTTCATATTCTCGGTTATTTTCTTTCTGTGTGGGTGAATTACTATGAATGGAGGATAAATGTTGCCGAAGGCTGACAGCAGCAGTTTCGTCCTTGTCTTGTCTCTCCTGTTTGTTCTGACTCTGACGGATCCACCACGGACAGGTAAGTGTTTGTGGCTGTAACACATTTTGGCTGATTGCTAACATGAGCAGAGTAGGCAGTCAACTACTAACAACAGATTGCTATGCTAGCGTTACCATGCTAGATAGCCAGTTTAGAGGTAGCTGGTAACGTTAGTGTTAAAACGTTATATGATTATTTGGCGTTGTATGGGTTATGTGGATATGTCAATATCTCATGTATGATAACGTTCTAGCGAGTATCATTTGGAAATCAGCATTTTAGCAAGCCAAGTAGCTGGACATTGGAGTTGTAAACTAACATTTACGTTTGTGGTCACTAACTCAGGCCTTGAATTGGACTTGGCCTGTTCTCACTAGTACACTGCCTCGGCTGAGATTTATACATGTACCCATGCACAGGCGTTTCGCTCCTAATGTAAAGACGAAAGCCTTCGAAGCAAAATCATAATTATTTCTCATCGATGGTTGGTATTTACATCATATATTTCGGTTGGGGTACAGTAATACACGACTCAGTAAAAGCAAGCTACCGCTAGCTTGATATTTAGCCATTGGTTTTTAATCCGTTCTTTGCCTGCGCACAAAGGCACTTGCAGAGATCGTGTCAACAGTTAACTAGACCGGAGTTCTATGTAGGGTAAGCTTTTGCTCATGCAAAGGTGCTTTAGATTATTAGTCCTAAATATAAATGCAGACACATTTTAAGTTAGTTGTTTTTGTTATTGTTATCAAATCTAGTGCGCCTTAGGTGATCAAAGATGCTGCACTGCGTGTTAAATAGGATCCCTCTGTGTCCTTTAATGTACACTAAATGACCTAATACGACAGGTGAATACCTGATAAGTAACGTTAGATTTCACAGATGTTATGGATTTCTGGTGGTATTTCTAAGGACGTAACATTTAGTTTGCTAAGATGTGTTAGTCGTCAGACTCCGATAGTCTAACTTAGACCTGTCCTTAGCCTGGCAGGTGGTTGCATGTCAAAAGGTTAGTCTGTGTGGATTTAACGTCTGCACCAGTTAAGGGAGTTAAACAAGCATGGGTAATCTGAATGCGACCGTTCTAATTTTAAACCTTGGAGGAAGCTGTCGTGGGGTAGCTCGATGTGCGCTGTCAGGGTGGCTGCCCGCCTCTGACTGACTGTTTGGACAAGATATATAGCCACAGTTAGGCCACCTACGTTGCCTCTGAAGACACCTGTGGTGCGCTTTTCAATGCAGAAAACTAGAAATTCATGTTTTGAATTTCCAGTGATAAGAGTTAGGTTAATCCAAAAATTACAAACTACCATGAAGGCCAGTTTCCAAATGTTTTTACTGGCTTTGGTTGTGATTTTGCGTTAAAAAGAGAGAAAACACAATTGTTAATACATACATACAGGCCAATATAATTGATCTATTTTTGAAAGGACTCAACAGTTGTTGTGCCTGACTTAACTAACACACTATGCCATGGGCTCTTGGTGTTCGACATTTCCCAACCAACACACATTTGTGGTCGGTTGTGGTAGTCTTGTGGGACTCCGTGTGATTTCGTGCCGAGTCAAATCAAAGTCACAAGACGTGCCGTTCGTGACCAGTGACCAGGCCCAGCTGCAGAAGCAGCGTTGGTATTGGAGCAGGGCCCTTGGCCTTCGCCTCGCTGGTCTGTTTTTCTGAAGCGCTGCTGGCAGCATCATGTGATGGCTTTATGAATGAAACAGGGGAGGCGGATAGTACTGCCGCCTCGCCGGGTCTTGAGGAGAGCGACACGACCCGCGGTTGGGTGGTGGGGGCCTGCCTCTCAGAAGCTACCCTGGGCAGTCTCAGTCGAGCTCTGTGCTGCCGCTTGATTCCTCACTCTCCACCTGCCACAGAGCGCTTGGAGAGGAATGCTACAGCAGGTTAGCGTGACGCTGAGCGCTCTTGGTCAGCTGGACTAGTGAGCGTCTGATCCCAGAAGAGGCAGACACTGTGGGTGGTCTCCGACGTGATGTATTTTATGATGAGATGGCCCTGGACAGGTGGCCTGGATGGGGGGCACCATTCCCAGACCCCCCCCCCCCCCCACACACACACACACACACACACGTTGTACAACCGTGGGCAAATGGGACACCCAAATAAATACACTCACCTAATTAACAGCTCCCTAGGTGGTCAATGGCTCCCTGCAAGTTGATGGCTACATTCCATTACTCCGTTGTGTCTGTGTGTGCAGACTCTGCCTGTGTGTGTGTGTGTGTGTGTGTGTGTGTGTGTGTGTGCGGATGTATTTATCTATCTGTCTTTGCAGTGTGTGTGTGTGTGCGTGTGAGAGACATGTGACATGTTTCTTTTCTCAGAGCCAGTCTTCTTTCTCTGTGCAGTGGTGAACGGTCAGTTAAGATCTTACCTGTTGTCTGTTTCGTTGCAGGCCCTCGACTAGCGTTGGCCAGGCTACTGTCAGGTAAGACGGAAACTCCCTGCCCCCCCCCCCCCCCCCCCAACCCTCCTCCTGAATGTTGTAGTCTTTCCTGCATGATGGTTGGCAGCCACATTGTACAAGACGGAAAGTGGTAGACAAGCCTGGAGCCACTTTATAGTGAGCCTAGTGTTTAGTAATGCACACCTACAGTCCTCCTGCTGTGCTTGGTGCGTAGAGTGAATGTTGTTATTAATGTCTTGGTGAGAGCGAGAGAGAGAGAGAGAGAGAGAGAGAGAGGACATGTGGGGTTTGTCAAGTAGGATCCTACTGCCAGAATAGTGAGTGATGAAAGTCTCCTTTCTGCATGCAGATTGGTCCGTTCACGCTGGCGCGCTGGCATTATCTGCTCGCTGAGAGACCGAACTGGCATGTTCACCGTTGAGTAGTAGAGGATCATGAAGTATCAGGTTGAATGGGGAGATGTATTTGGCTTCCTGCGCTCACAGTGTTATTGCAGCCATCATTTCTTATAAATGTCACAGTGCCCCTCTCCTCAGAGGAGGGCGAGTCGTTCTAGAGCGGTCTGTTGTGGCGCGAGTACTTGTGATGTAGGTAGGGAGGTAGGGAGGGACGTACTTTATTGAACCCCAATGGGAAATTCAAGGTCCCAGTAGCTTAAGACACAGCATACACTACAGTGTAACAGGATAATAGATTAACAAATCCACATGACTAAAAAGAACAGTAAAATACTGAGAATAGAATAAAGACGCTCCTTAAAGTGTGTAATCCTGTAGATGTGTGGTAAAGAAAGTGAACAACAATGCACCAAAAGCACAAAGACACAGAGCTACCAGGACTGCTGCCATGTTCACCAAGTAGCCTGTGTCCTCATACTCTGGGTCATGCTGGTCTAAAATGTAATAACATGAATTCCCGGCCTTAAAAAGTCTTAAATCCAATAAGATATTGCATAGCTGGCCTTAAATACGTGTGGGTAGTTTTTAGTCGTGCTCATTTAACGTTTCTTCAACAGTGCTCATTTCTTTTCCTTACAGCATAGATTGTTTTATAGTGTAGGTCTTTCTCTCAATGGTGTAGATAGGCCTACTTGACTTGACAAGACTCTCCCTTTAACAGTAAATGATACAAACTTTGTAGTAATGGGTCACTTTAGGACAGATAGACAGATTAGGCAGACAGACCCGGACCAAAAGGGACCTCAGTTTTCCTCTGGGCGATTGAACTGTCAGTGGGGTCTAGCTGGTGCTTCACAAATCATTCTACACTCTAGATAGATAGATAGATAGATAGATAGATACTTTATTGATCCCCAAGGGGAAATTCAAGAAATTATTCTATTATTCATCAAAGCAGAGCAATCCGGTCACGGCTAATTCAGCAGAGCTTTGCACTTTTCCATGCTAGCGAGCACAGTAGTGTGTCCTTATGGTGGCGGGTCATGCTAGCTAGCACAGTAGTGTTTCCTTATGGTTGCGGGTCATGCTAGATAGACAGCTGCCCTGTGATTCACTGCTATGTCAGTCAAATCAAGTCAGCTTTACTTATAGCGCATTTCATACACTGAGGTCATTCAATGTGCTTTAAATACACAAAAACAAACAGGAAGAGTTAATAAAATCATAGAGGAGCAATAGTCAAAGAATAGTTTAAAAAGTAAAGAATAAAAAAAGAAAACGTAATGTCAAGGCTGCTGAGAAGTAGCCTACCTACCCCTTGGAATGATTTGGAGTGTGTGTAAGAGAACAGTGTGACCTGTAACTTTGTTTAACGAAGACAAATATGCCCACAAACTTATTAAAATGTACCTCCTCTGTTGTCTTCTGAGTGAGTGTATGTGTGAGTGGAGCTGGTGCTTTAGAAAACAGTCTGCCCTGTGAATGCAGTTCATCAAAACAGAGCCATATAATAGCTGTGGCCCAGAGTCTGTTGGATGCTAATGCTAATGCAGTGGATAATCTATGGATGCATTCTCATTAATCATATGGCCTGAATTTGCTAATGACCTTGACTTTGATTCTCTCTCTCTTTTTATCTCTCTCTCTCTCTCTCTCTCTCTCTCTCTCACTCTCTCCCTCCCTCTCCCCCCCCCCTCTCTCTCTCTCTCTCCCTCTCTCTCCCCCTCTCTCCCCTCTCTCTCTCTCTCTCTCTCTCTCTCTCTCTCTCTCTCTCTCCCCCTCTCTCCCCTCTCTCCCCTCTCCCTCTCTCTCTCTCTCTCTCTCTCTCCCTCTCTCCCCCTCTCTCTCTCTCTCTCTCTCTCTCTCTCTCTCACTCTCTCCCTCCCTCTCACCCCCCCCCCCTCTCTCTCTCTCTCTCTCTCTCCCTCTCTCCCCCTCTCTCTCTCTCTCTCTCTCCCCTCTCTCTCTCTCTCTCTCTCCTCCCTCTCTCTCTCTATAGAGCAGCGCTGTGGCCCGGGCCAGTTTGCGTGTCGCAGTGGGAAGGTGCAGTGTATCCCGCTGGCCTGGCAGTGTGATGGCTGGAATGCCTGTGATGACAAGAGCGATGAGATGGACTGCCCTCGTAAGCACACACACACACACACACACACACACACACACACACACACACACACATACACACACACACACACACACACACACACACACACACAGGGGTAAGAGCCGGACTTGAGACGGACTGCCCTCGTAAGCACACACACACACACACACACACACACACACACACACACACACACACAGGGGTAAGAGCCGGACTTGAGACGGACTGCCTTCGTAAGTACCAACGCGAAACACACACACACACACACACACACACACAGGGGTAAGAGCGATGAGATGGCCTACACTGGAAAATGGCAAGATGCGTTATATACTATACACACTTTTTCATAGCAACTCTCAGTCTCCACAAATACAGAAAACTCACACACTCAAGCACACACACAGAGGGAAGCAAGCCCTTTAAAGGGAAGTAGGCAACCTCATACAGCATTTTGACATGCACAAACCTATGCACAAATACACCAAAAATACATTCTGCAAATGTTGGAAGGAACCGCAGAACATAACTATGCAGGCAAGCACACAAACACACACATGTTCACACACACCACACACACACACACACACACACACACACACACACACACGACCCCACTATGATCAGATAAAAAAAAAATGGTTTGTTTAAAAAGCAGAAATGGTTTGTTGTCATTCAGATTGACAAATGATGACTGGCATTTCTCCTGGGCCAAAAGAACTCTGAAAACCTAAACAGGCTCTTCCCTGGAAAAAAACGCCAGCAGGTTTCCAACTAAAAGAACCCAAAACATAATATTGTGAGTCTTAAGTAGGGCAGTGTGTGGCTTCCCCTTTCATAAACAGTTTACAGCGCAGCAGCCCAGCGTCCTTTGAGTCTTTGTGTGGCCAGTGTTGTTTAGACGGCACATGGGCTCACTACAAACTCAACTCCAAGTGGTCGGGTCAACAACGAGGCTAAACCACTTCCTAGAGACAAATGCGTTGGCAGCGAGGCTAAAACCACTCGCTAGTGGTCTTGACACTAGAGGCCAGAAAGAGATTGAGGCCGACGGAGAGGAAGCAGGAGAGATGGAAAGAGGGATGTGAGAGAGATCGAGAGAGAGATGCAGACAGAGCCTGGCAGAGATAGATAGATAGATAGATAGTCTTTATTGTCCTATAAAGGATATTCTTCTTCACACATCATTTCATCCATAAAAGATACATGTGTATGGTATGAAGACAGTCAGCGATTGAAAAACCAAGGCAGAAAAAGACACACACACACACACACACACACACACACACACACACACACACACACACACACCGAGCATGCTCCTCGTCTGATCCCTTATTAGGCTGAGGGGGTTAAGAGGGCAGATTTGGTCAACATGTGACCTTTGTTGTCTTGTAGCTCACTTGTGACTGAGCTTACACACACACACAGACAGACACACACTGTTCAGAAGCCACCAAACGAGGTCAGACACTAACAGTATAATGCTGTAATGGAGCATGGCTGTTCCTCATTGTGGCACTGGATTAGCTGGGACTCATGGGTTTAGAGGAGACCCAGCAGGCTGTTCCAGCTCTCTCTGTCGTCGTCCTGTCAGAGTCCATCTCCATTGTGCGCACAACACCGTCTCAACCGGACATAAGCGCTTGATGCTCTAATGGTGTAATGGGCCACCTTTGACTCAGCAGCAGGAGCTTTGGTACAGCCGGCTCAGTAACACGCCTTCATCTTCCCCTGTTTTACATGGAGCTCTGTCACTGTCTCCCTCCCTCACCTTCACGCTCAGTAACACGCCTTCATCTTCCCCTGTTCTACATGGTGGTCTGTCACTGTCTCAGCCGGCTCAGTAACACGCCTTCATCTTCCCCTGTTTTACATGGAGCTCTGTCACTGCCGTTGCCAAGTATTGATGTTCGAAAAAAAACATCATCGTTAAAGCAGCCTTTGGATATTGTCACACATTGTTGCATATAGTTTCAGTCCCTCATCTGGAAAGCTGCTAAGGTTATGAGCTACACACACACACACACACACACACACACACACACACACACACACACACACACACGCTCACACGCTCACACACTCTCTCCTTACACCTGTGTTTCTCTCCTTCCAGACATAAAGGAGGAGCGGTATCGCTACGGCAACGGCTACGACCAGGTGGAAGATGTGATGGGTGTGGCCCAGCCCGTGCGCTTCAACAGTAAGTACACACACACATACACACGCACACACACCTTAGACACACACACCTTTGCCTGATATCAAAGGTAAGGTCACCCAGTCAGCACTAGTCAGTCTTGTAGCCCTGGCAACATGGCTCAGAAAGTTGCTCTTTGTACCGTCATTTCCCGACTATTAGCCGCAGCTTATATTGATTTTGCTACATTTCTTCCGCTATGAGGTTAATACAGGGGCCAGGGGGGGCAGTTAATATGGTGTTAATATGCTTTTGTTTCTTTTAACTAGCATAGAACACTGTCCTGCGGCTTATACACAATGCGGCCTATACGCGGGAAATGACTGTAGCCCCCCCCCCCCCCCCCCCCCCCGGTGTGAGGGAACGCCGAGACGTTAGCACGGCGCTCAGCTGGCAGCGCTGAGGGGGAATGCCTTTACTTGGCTCCAGGCCTGGTCCACTTCTAGCTTCTAGCTCCTTCCCACCAGCTAGCATTAGCGCTAGCGCCAGTGACCCAGTTTAGCACCCTGCCGCTCACGCGCGCCACAGATCGGATGTGTGTGTGTAACAGCAATTAATGCCGCAGGGCTGTGCCAGCCGGCCGGCCGGTCGGTCAGTCTGGTCAGTCGTGTCTCTGCTGTTTGAGTTGGTTGAAGCAAGTGTGTCCATTTCTCCCAGTAGTGTCAGGTGGTAGGAAGTATCTAATTCTAGTCTCATGCTGCTGGTGACTTTAGAGAAAAATGTTAGATTTAGGAGATTAAGAAGAGAGCATACAGTGCAGCTGAACCTGGTGGGGAATATTGGTGTGGCTACAACCAAATATGCCCTCTCTCTGCCCCCGCCTGCCCTCTGTCTGCCCTCTCTCTGCCATGGCCACAAGCCCTGCTCTTTGGCATTGCAGTGAAGCTGTAGCTGTAGGTGTAGTACTCCAGAGACTGGGCTGTGGGGTCCGGTGGGGTGACCTCTCTCCCTTCACTATAGACCCCTTTCAACAAGACAACAAAAACAATGCTTGAACATGCTATGTTGTTCCCAAGGTGGGGTGACCTCTCTCTCCCTTCACTATAGACCCCTTTCAACAAGACAACAAAAACAATGCTTGAACATGCTATGTTGTTCCCAAGGTGGGGTGACCTCTCTCTCCCTTCACTATAGACCCCTTTCAACAAGAAAACAGAAACAATGCTTGAACATGCTATGTTGTTCCGAAGCTACTTCCGCTGCATTAGGAGAACGTTTGGAATGTTAAAACGCAAATCTTGCGGGACCAACTATGACACTGATATAGTTGAACTCTCTTGAAACGGTCTGTAAGGGCTGAGTGTGTCTGTCCTGGCTGGTGGGGTCAGTCTCTCTCTCTCTCTCTCTGTCTCTCTGTGTGTCTCTCTCTCTCTCTCTCTCTCTCTCTCTCTCTCTTTTTCTTTTTCTCTCTCTTTCTCTCTTTCTCTTTTTTTCTCTCTCTCTCTCTCTCTCTCTCTCTCTCTCTCTGCTATAAGGGGTGAGTGTGTCCTGGTGCCCACATTTCCCCTTTTCACTACTCCACATCTGACCTCTGACCTTGTGGTGTTGCCCACAGAGAA
>NC_085007.1:5066803-5114303 GCF_963854185.1 Sardina pilchardus | reverse complement strand
CGACTACGGGCCGGATGCGTTCGGGACGGGCCTGACTCCTCTCCACCTATCAGACGACGGGGAGGGCGGGGCCTTCCACTTCCAGGAGCCGCCTCCTCCCTACGCCGCCTATAAGTACCCCGACATCCAGCACCCCGACGACCCCCCGCCCCCCTACGAGGCCTCCATCAACCCCGACAGCCTCCTCTACGTGGACCTGGGTATGCTCCCCTTGGGTTACTGTGTGTGTGTGTGTGTGTGTGTGTGTGTGTGTGTAGATTGTTTGTTGATGTATTGATCTGTTCTGTGTTTATATGCTGTGTTGTTGGGAGTAAGAGGCAGTGTTTTTAAGTTGGTAAAGTTGTGCCGTCGTACTTGGTGACCTAACTACTGTACAGTGACAGAAATCAATCAGGTCGATTTGACAGCAGTACAAGCCCCGTCTTTAACAATTGCATCAGTAGTATCCTCAATGTCAAATGCAGATGTACAGGCATATCTATGCTATCCCTGCTGAAAAAACCAGCCTGACCAGCTAAAGGTGGTTTGCTGGTTGACCAGCTTGTTAACCAGCTTATTTGACCACCCTTTGATGGTTAACCAGCTAGACCAGCAAAACTCTCGCGAAAACACACCTTCAGCTGGTTTACCCAGTTTATGATGGTAATTCAGCTGGTTTTGATTGTCGTACCACCTTAAGCTGGTCATTTTAGTTGGTGTTGCTGGTCTACATTGCTGGTTTTTACTGGCCACGCCAGCTTATGTTGGTTATTCTAGAAAACCAGCTTGACCATCTTTGTCAAGCTGGACAGGCTGGTCACCAGCATGACCATCTTAAACCAGCTGTATCCCAAACGACAGGCTGGTCACACCAGCACGACCAGCTTCCTCAGATGGTCACGCCAGCATGTCTAGCTGGTGGCCTAACCAGCTACACCAGCAAAGACCAGCAATAATAACTGTGTTTTGGGCAAAGACCAGCTAAAACCAGCTAAAACCAGCTACCAGCCTAAGCTGGTTTCTTGCTGTTTTTTTCAGCAGGGATGACCTTGTTGCTATAGTTTTGCATTTCCCATGTGGAAAAGGATTTGAGAGTGCTAGTGTAGTAATAGAAGTAGCAATGTGCGTATATGTGTCAGAGGCAAATACATAGATTTCTCGAAAACATGCGCGCGCACACAAGGGGCAGAAAGCACCATGAACAGCATTAAGCAGCTGCTCTCCGTGAAAAGATTAAAATGAATTTTAGTGCCGAAAACAGCACTATTTGAAATGACGATGGTTAGAGAATGTTCAGGAACGTAAAGTAATGCATATATTTGCCAGAAACCACCAAAACCGCCAAAAAGACGATGTTTTATAAATAATGAAAACGAACGACAAACTCTGAAATACGCTCATAAATGTGATGTTATCATCATTTAGACAACAGTGGCATACAAAAAATGCCGATTATAGCTTACAGCAGCTGGTTATTAGGTTAACTTTATAACGTTAATGACCGGCCATTCGGCGTCTTCTGCCCCATGGGTGCGCGCGCATCTAGTTTTGTTAGTAAACAGGAAATGTATGTATAGAGAGAGGCGAGAGATGTGTTAACAGATGTCCTCTAACGCTTTATCGTTGTGCTTTCTCTGTGTGTGTGTGTCTGTCTGTGTGTGTGTGTGTGTGTGCGTGCGTGTGTGTGTGTCTCTCTCTCCTCAGCGAGGAACGGTATGCCGGTGAGCATGGGTCATATGAGCATGGTGGATGCGGTCGGTGCAGGTGAGGGTTCGCTACCTCCCCCCCTCCCTCCTCCCCCCGCTCCTCAGGAGCGCGAAGACTCTATCGACAGCAGCACCTTCCTGGTGGCCCCCGACACCCCCACCGACAGCAGGGGCCCCGCGGGGGGGGCCCAGGACTCCACAGACTGCAGCAGCGCCCCCTCTCTCAGCACAGTGGTATAGACCTGCAGCGGGACAGAGAGAGAGAGAGAGAGAGATGAACAGACCAAGAGAGAGAGAGAGAGAGAGAGAGGAGGGAGAGAGAGAATGGGGATGGAGGAGGAGGAGGAGGAGGAGGAGGTGGTGGTGAAGATACTTTGGTGACATGAGATCAAAAGGAAGATGAGAAGCTCGGCGCTCTTTTCATCCAAGAGAGGAGAGAAGGCGGCATTGTTGTGGGAAGATGAGCAAAGAGACTAAAGATCGTGGAGACACTAAAGAGAAAGAAACGAGACCCGACGGAGCAGCAGAGAAGACGCTCTTCACTCTGTGTAGCGCGCGCGCGTGTGTGTGTGTGTGTGTGTGTGTGCGTGCGTATGTGTGTGTACGCGGCGTGGACGGGCGCGTTTCTGTACAGAAGTGGGATCCCGTGAGATTTCACCGAGATCACGAGGACACTACCGAGGCTGACCGCTGGGTTTTGCTTTGTGGTGATCTTGTTTTGTTTTGTTTTGTTTTCGAAAGCAGACGCAGCAGCTCGAACGTCTCGTTCGGTCGCGTTCGGTCCCCTCAGCGTCCTCCTGCGCGAGCGCTCCTGTAAATACAGACCCCCCCCCCCCCCCCCCCCGAACCCCCCCGGCCTCTCGCAGGCCTTCTGCGGCTCAACCCTGTTTTGGTTTTTCAATGTTTTTTGTTGTTGTCGTTGTTGTTGTTGTTGTTGTTGTTTTTGTTTTGTTTTTCCGATATCTCCTCCCCGTCCCATAATCCTACACCTGTTGCCCACGGAGACCGGATGGGCACACTCGCATCACGAGGACATGCAGGTAGTCACGGCAACGTAGGCCACAGAACCAGATGGACGGACGGACGGACTGTTGCTGCGGCAGACGTGACCTTTTGACCTACGACCTTTTGAGTGGTGCTGAGGTCAGCAGGCCGCGGTGGGGATGGCGGGTACTTGGGGTCACGGAGGGTCGCGTGTGCCGCAGCACGGGAGGTGCCCATTGGCCGACCGCAACGGTACGGACGACACCAGACAGACCGCCCTCCGCTGCCGGTGTCCCCGAGACTTCCTGTCCGGGTCGTCTCTCTTTCCTGTTTTTGTTTCTGTTGTCTCTTGTTTCTTCCAGACTCTCTTGTGGTACTATAAGCACACTCTATGGTGAGTGAGTATGTGGGCGTGTGCGCGCGTGTGTGTGTGAATGTGAGTGTGTGTGTATCTGCTGATGATGGTGATGATCATGATCATGTCTCTTGGAACTCTGCCTCAGGACACACACACACACACGCACACACACTTATACTCACTACAGTAATAAAACTCAGTACAGTGGAGACTCCATTGATCCAGCCAATAGGATCTGTGCAGTGCGAAGCGGCTTGTGTGATTGGCTGGCCCTGACGAGCTGTATTGGGTGTGTGGTAACAGCAGCATCATCGGGTGGAAGTGTTGCCATCAGCTCACACTGTTAACCATGTAGGAAGGTGTGTGAGTGAGCGAGCCTGTGTGTTGGTGTGCGTTTGGTTGCCATCGCTTATGTTGTTGTTGTTGTTTACTTTTGTTGTTTTGTTTTCAACTGTACTTCATCAAACGTATGACATGCAGACAATGACCTCTTCACTAGTCTTCTGCTTTTGACTGTTTGTATGTGACACAGCATGTGTAGCCAACATGAGAAGGCTATTGACTCTATTTTTTTCCCCTCAGTATTTTGCACATGACTCTTTCTGCTATGCTGTTGATTTGTTTTGACTCATTAGCCCTGTAGGCGAACATTAAAGACTCCATGGGAAAGGATAGGTTCAGAGGTCAAAGTTCAGAGGTCAAAGTTCGGAGGTCAGGGCCTCTTTAACACCATAGGTTCAGGACTTTTGTGATAGTCTGATGATACGTCTGCATGTTTGTTCATTTAAACTGGTTGACTGATGGAATCCCATCCGTCGGTAGGTCCATCTGAGTTGTTTGCCCCAAATGCTAGAGAGCAGTAGCCTGGCTAACGCCTCCCACTTCTCAAATGAGACGTGGTCTGGCAACCAGACGTTCATTTTCTCGTATTTGAAAAAATGCCCAGATCCGTTCATTGGGCGCCACGGATGTCAATCAAATGCGTCTCTGCATAGCTCTTCATGGTCTTGCTTTCTCACCTGTTCTGTGATTGGCCACCAACATCAGGCGAAAATGGGGGCGTTAGTTTCCAGACTGCCTTAGCAGCGTGAAAGAATTCACCGCGCAAGGCAGTATGGGAAACCCAGGCTAAGAGAGCAGTAGAGTAGAGATGCCCAAAGTTTCGTGAGGCAGGCCGTGTAATTAACGTTACGCTAGCGTTACACCAATGTTAGACTAACGTTACACGGCCCTAGAATTGGACATGACAATCATTTCAGGTTCATAGAACAGACGACTGGCCTTCCATCAGTAAGGTAGGGGGGAAGACTCTTAGTTTGGTTGGGGTGTTTTTATTTATTTATTTGAGTTAACTGTAGAGTGTCATGCTGGGGGAGCTGACAGGTGAGCTGAGCATCTACACAGGCAGAGAGAGAGAGAGAGAGTGTGTCTTCTGGTGTCGAGCTAATGACTGCAGACGCACACACAGATCTAAGGAGGTAGCACATACATGAACGCTGGGCGATGGTTTTCCATTGAACCACCATTAAACAATTTGGAATGTTTATACAAGTATGTTGAGATGTTACAGTTCAAAGAAAACATGTTTGCCTTGAACGCCTGCCTCTGATCTAAAGATTTGAAGTGAGTGTGTGTGTGTGTGTGTGTTGGATGGTGAGACGAGGCTAATGCAGTGTCTGCAGACACACAAGCTTTGTAGGATATTTAGCGTAACTGGAGCGCCAGCGCTGCCCTGTTGTCTTTGATGAACTGTCCGCAACGCTCTCACGGCATCGACGTCACACAGTATAGGAAATGTCTGACTCTTCAGTTTCTTTCCTTTTATTTGCGTCGCCACAGACAATCCTCTGTGGTGCACCAGTGAACTCTAATGTTAAAAAAGAGAGATTTCTGTGTGTATGTAAAGAGGTAGGAATTCAAGGCAAATGTGTTAATGATTTGAGTGTGTGAACATGTGTTTGTTTTTATTTGTTTTGTTTTTTTTTGTTGTTGTTGATGATTTTTGTTTTTGTTTTTTGTTTTTGCTTTTTCTTTCCCTTCCCCCTGGTTTGGACCTGAGGTGCATGTTGTAGTGTTTTTGGGCATGCTCAGATCGTCTCTGTTTGTTTGTTTGTTTGTTGGTTGGTTGGTTGGTTGGTTTGTTTTTATTGTTTTTTTGTTTTTTTTTATAACCCACTCCCTGCTGAAGCTCACGTCTTTCTGGGCTTCCCGCCCTCAGGCTCCTGGAGACCCACCCCCCCGCCAACAACCAGTGTTGCCAGATTGGGCGGGTGCCCAAAAATTGGGCTTCTTTTTACATCGTTCGGCGGGGGAAAATAAGCTGTAGGCGGGTAAATAACATTTTGAGTTCAATGGTTCTCTATGTGATAAACGTCATCGGGCGTTTTTTTGCTTAAGACGGCAGGGTGATTGGGCGGAAATCAGTCAACCCAATCTGGCAACACTGCCACAACCCCCAGCCCACGCAGGCTCGGCTCTGGACTGGGTCGCAGTTGGACCTGTTCTAGATTGGGTCAGAGTCGAAGGTCAAAGGGCCGGATCCGAACCGGATCAGGGCCAGTACAAGCCAGAGGTGTGTTGAGATGTTGCCGACGGCCCCGTTGCTTGCCATATTTGTTAACAGTTTAAAGCCAATAATTTGAGAAAAGTTCACTCAGAAAAAGTTACAAGAAAACACCTTTGCCAGAAACAAACACACATTCACCTCTTTGCCAAACTTGAACGTGTCTCTGGCGTTCAACTCCACAGACCATTGATCTCGCTTCATACGATACACAACCCCAGATCCGGATAGGGGCTGTATTGGCTCAGACCTGAGACCTAAAACCAGGTGTGTGTTCAGACTTGGCAAACCGAGTTGGACGTTTGTGGCCCCCCAGTCTGGCTCAAGGCTGAGTTGGTTCTAGTCTGAGTCCAGACCTAGTCCAGAACCTGCCACTAACTGGGCCCAAATTATGCCCCCTTTGGCTGCATCTTCAAAGACTATGAGTAGTTGATTTTTCATTTCATTTGTTACGGATTTCAGACTGTGGTGGTGCAACAAGATTTTGAGGGGGGGAAATGTATTTTGAAAAAAAAATGTTTTAATGTAGAATGCAAGCAGTCGATGACTTTTAAATGTTGATTTTACTTTAGGCTTTATATTTTTTAAAAGTAGATTTTTTTTTTATTATTCTTTTTATTTTGCAGGGGGCCTTTTTAAGTTTTATTTTGACGTAGATGTACATCTAATCAAATGCCAAATAAATTGTATCATAAAGAAGTATGTTGTGAGTGATGTGATTTGTAATTCAGAAACACTTGAGCATCATGAGGATCTAGACAGTGAGAGTCTGTTTGGTCCTGAAACATGAAATCATGAAACAGAGAAAACAAAAACATGAAAATAGGTGGATAAAGTTTGTTACAGACACTAAATAAAGAGGAAAGTAATACTGCTGGAAAGTGATACTACACAAAAAAGCATGACAGAAATAAGGAACAACAGCTATGTTGAAAGAATTTACTTCTAAATTCGGGTTTTAAATGCAATCTGGAATGTTTTCAATGTCAGAGAAAACAAGTCTGTTGTCTTATTTATTTATCTATTTGACCATTATTTAACCAGGTGAAGTCCCATTGAGACCTTTAGTCTCTTTTGCAAGGGAGCCCTGACATCATGTCTTACCGGTACCATCAGCGCAATCAATAGGCGCATTCGACTTCATGGTTTGAAAGACGTATCAGAATGTCAGAAATAGTCTCGTCTGCAGTCGTCTTAAGACGGCTACATGAAGTTGAATGCGCATATTGATGGCCAATGGCAGCCTGCCCCACGCCAGATGGATAGATAAGAGATTGGTTCTTGCTTTTTTTTTTGGTGATTAGGAGTTCGTCTTGAATGGGAATGATGCCAGATTACCCAGTAGCAACCAAAATCAAAAAGGGGGAGATGCGTACAGCTGTGTGTATTTTCTGTGGTCAACAGAGGGCGCTAAATCAGTGGCGGTTATCAGTCGCAGGTTCATTCAGTACACAAGTGCTAATAACGTGGGCCCCTGATTGGCTTTGTTGACACTATGCTGTAAGTGTAACACTAACTCTGGGTCTCAGTGTCTTCAGTGACTTAAAGTGAATTGTATTATGAGGGCAGTCTTTCACCGGCAACAAAATGTCAAAGTGTCTTAATCCACCAGGGGGGAATCCCACGCATCGAATGAAGGTCAGTCGCCTGATACTTCTGAAGGACTTCCCTTCAGTCGGAGGTTTAGATTACAATCACAGCAGTAAGTTTAATCCTCTTTAAAAAAAAGTATGCCTGTTAGTCTATATTATTTCTTGAAATCTAAGGACTATAATGAGCTGGTAAGATTAGGTGTGTGTGGGTCAGTGAGCGCTTTAAAGTTTTATTGTGTTAAATTTTTCCATGGCCCATAGCACATTATGCTTGAGATAGACCATTCACAGAGTATCATGTCCACTTAAAAATGGTTGTGTGAATGACATGCAACTCGTTCCGAGTTGGAGTGACGCGACCCGTATCTTTGTGTCTGTTGGAGCTGCAGTCACCAACACGAACAAGTACGCACAGAACACCCGCCCCCCCCCCTCCATCCTTTTCTCCCGGCATCTGGACCGCTATTTAAACACGTTTGCCTGCTGTACGTATGCGTTCATCCGCTCAGTGCGAATGAGGGAGAGTGTAGGCTAATAGTTCTTGAATATGATGATTTTTCCAGTTATTGCCTTATTTTCAATTATTTGTCTAGCAACTTCTACCGGTGAGTGATAAATAAGAACACTTATGGTGCAAATCTTTGTATGTAGCCTATTCAGGTAACGCACTGTTGGATGGAAAAAATGTATTTATTTGTTTTAAAAGTTTTTAATTGACACGCCGTATTAAAACAATCAATCAGTCATATTTTATATACTGTCATACATTGATTTTATATACTGTTCCATCCTTAGATTTTTGCTATGACGAGGGATACTGTGGTAAGTGGCTGACCTAACCAAAGTCGTTCTTCCTTTGAGGGAGGAGACAGAACGAATGATTGTGTTATAGCATCATCATTTCTACCAGGTCATTTCACAGCATTTAGTTTGTATAATGCTCATGTTGTGATTAAGTATTTTGTATATTGTTATTGAAAGGCGCTATTCTAAGATCAAATGTAGCCTGTTATTATGAATTAATAATAATACAATTATAATGCATTTTATTTATGGGCGCCTTTCTCAACACTCAAGGTCACCTTACAAAATCAACAATAATACACTCAGTCCATCAAACAAGCAATTACAGTACAGTAGCCTACTGTGTTATGTGCAGTGAAATGCAGACGTGTGTGAGACTAGATTATGAGTGTTTACTGTGGCCATCTCCCGTGAGACCCGTACGCCTGGGGAGACTTCTTCCCCAGCTGCCACCCCCTGCTGGAGTCCCACCACTCGCCCATCGCCCTGGACTACGCCGTGACCAGAGACGAGGCGCTGGCGCCGCTGCAGCTGGACGGCTTCGACTCGGTGCAGAAAGGGCAGTGGAGGCTACGCAACGATGGACACACAGGTGAGAGGACAGGACACACACACACATACAGGTGATGGGACAGGAAACACACACACACGCACGCACACACACACAGACACACATACAGGTGATGGGACAGGAAACACACACACACACACACACATGCACACATATACAGGAGATGGGACAGGAAACACACACACACACACAGGTGAGAAGACAGTGTGACTGGCACGGCAGGGAGGAGGGGATAGTTCACTCAGTGGTCAGCTCCTTCTCTCTCTTTCTCTCTCTCCCTCCCCCTTTCTTTTTGTTTTCACTCATATCGTCTGTAGTGTTGCAGTGTTATTGTATTTTTAGTGTGATGTTCTTGTCCTGTTGTGTCATTATTGTACCCTGTGTTGTGTTTGCTGTGTTGTGTGATATTGTGTGATATTGTGTTATTGCCACTGTGTTGCATAGTGGTGCTGGAGGTGGGCAGTGGGATGATGTGTTGTTGTGTATTGTGTTGTGTGATATTGTGTTATTGTTTGGTGTTGTATGTTGTTGTGTGATATTGGGTTATTGTGTGCTGTGTTGTGTGATATTGTGTTGTGCGCTATTGTGTTATTGTGTGTTGTGTTGTGTTGGGTGATAGTGTGATATTGTGTTATTGTGTTATTGTGTGTTATTGTGTGTTGTGTTGTGTGATATTGTGTTGTGTGTTATTGTGTTTTATTGTGTGTTGTTGTGTTGTGTGCTATTGTGTTATTGTGTGGTGTTGTGTTGTGTGATATTGTGTTATTGTGTGGTGTTGTGTTGTTGTGTTGTGTGCTATTGTGTTATTGTGGTGTTGTGTTGTGTGATATTGTGTTATTGTGTGTGTGTGTGTGTGTGTGTGTGTGTGTGTGTGTGTGTGTGTGTGTATGTGTGTGTGTGTGTTGTGTGTGTTGTGCAGTGGTGCTGGAGGTGGGCAGTGGGATGAGCGTGAGTGGGCAGTGGGATGAGTGTGTTATTGTGTGTGTTGTGTGTGTTGTGCAGTGGTTCTAGAGGTGGGCAGTGGGATGAGTGTGAGTGGGGGGGGATGAGTGTGTTATTGTGTGTGTTGTGTGTGTTGTGCAGTGGTTCTAGAGGTGGGCAGTGGGATGAGTGTGAGTGGGGGGGGATGAGTGTGTTATTGTGTGTGTTGTGTGTGTTGTGCAGTGGTTCTAGAGGTGGGCAGTGGGATGAGTGTGAGTGGGCAGTGGGATGAGTGTGTTATTGTGTGTGTGTGTTGTGTGTGTTGTGCAGTGGTTCTAGAGGTGGGCAGTGGGATGAGTGTGAGTGGGGGGGGTGAGTGTGTTATTGTGTGTGTGTGTGTTGTGTGTGTGTTGTGCAGTGGTGCAGTGGGATGAGTGTGTTATTGTGTGTGTTGTGTGTGTTGTGCAGTGGTGCTGGAGGTGGGCAGTGGGATGATGTGTTGTGTGTGTGTGTGTGTGTGTGTGTGTGTGTGTGTGTTGTGCAGTGGTTCTAGAGGTGGGCAGTGGGATGAGTGTGAGTGGGGGGGGTCTCCCCGGCACCTACAGCACCCTCCAGCTGCACTTCCACTGGGGCAGCCTCGCCACCAACGGCTCAGAGCACACCATACACTCACACAGATTCCCCATGGAGGTGAGGATAATGTGCACACACACACACACACACACACACACATATACACACACACACACCATACACATACACCATACACTCACACAGATTCCCCATGGAGGTGAGGATAATGTGCACACACACACACACCATACACATACACCATACACACACACACACACACACACACACACACACACACACACACACACACATATACACACACACACCATACACATACACCATACACTCACACAGATTCCCCATGGAGGTGAGGATAATGTGCACACACACACACACTCCCTATAAAGTTGAGGAACACACACACACACACACACACACACACACACACACACACACACACACATGCATGCACACACAATGCAGTGACTTGTGATGTGTCACTGATCTGTGTTTGTGTGGGTGAGAGAGAGAGAGAGAGAGTGATAGAGAGATAGAGATAGAGATGTGTTTCCATGACTTCTGCTTAATGTCATATTCATGTGCACAGATGCACATAATAAATATGAAGACCTCTCATCCAAACCTGACCAGTGCCATGGAGGATCAGACAGGCCTTGCAGTCCTAGCTGTGTTTATTGATGTAAGTGTGTGTCCGTCCAACACAATCTAACGCACACACAGGCGCAGAGTGCAGATGAGCTCTTGCAGTCCTAGCTGTGTTTATTGATGTAAGTGTGTGTGTCCAACACAATATAATGCACACACAGGCATAGAGCGCAGATGAGCTCTTGAGTATTGCTGTGTGTTCTGTGTCCATTTCCAGGTGTCCTACACTGAGAGCTCGGGCTTCAGCCCCATCACCAAGGCCTTGCCATCAGTGACCCATAAAGGTGAGTAGGGGGCAGAGACACAGTAGGACACACAGTACAGCTGGGCTGTGTGTGTGTGTGTGTGTGTGTGTGTGTGTGTGTGTGTGTGTGTGTGTGTATTTTAATTTGTGTGTTCAGCGGACAATATTTATGCAAAGCGACTTACAGATTCCAACTGCAGGGACCAGTCTAGTGGACATAACTGGAGGTCAAGTGCCTTGCCCAAGGGCACATTGGTGGCAGTTGGGAATTGAACCCACAACTTTTGTGGCGATAGCATGCTAGCTGAACTGAGTTATGGTTATGTGCCATCAAAATGATTTTGGAAATGTTTGGTTTGATTTTGGAAATGTAAAGTAAAAAAAAACTGTTAAGAGTGCCTTTAAGGTAATGATTCCACCTGTATGGCTTTGTTGACCTTTGGAGTTGTAGAGTTAGAGTTGAGACTCACAGGAAATGAAGGCTCATTGGTTGGACTCCTTCCTCTGCTGTGCAGGGTTATTAGGGTCAGACCTGAATAGCCTTATTGACCCGGTGAGTGGAGTCGAGCGCTGACTGATAGATAGATAGATAGATAGATAGATAGATACCTTAGAGATCAATAAAGTATCTACAGTATCTATCTATCTATCTATCTATCTATCTATCTATCTATCTATCTATCTGTCTGGTAGAAAATGGAGACAATTTTTTATTTGGTAAGTATTTGGCAGACGCTTTTATCCAAAGAAACTTACGGAGAGTTGCCGCAGTTGGGCTGACCACTGGTGATGCTAACCATGCGAAAGTAATGTTACAGGGGAGAAGGCTTGATCAGAGAATGTATAATAAGCCCATAGACGAGCTCTGGTTCGACCTCGAAGACCTTAGTGACCTTGAGAGTAGAGTAGAAAGGCTAGAACAGTAGTAAAGCAGAGCATGATGGGAATTGAAGGCTGGTTGGTCTTTTTTTTACAGAATAAGGATAGGGTTATGTTTTGGCCCTGCGCTACAAGCATGACCTTGATGACGTTGAAAATAGTTAAGTATAGTACAGCGATAAGGGAAGGGAAGGTACACTATGTACAGAGGTGTGGTGTTCCCAGTCAAGGAGCTCAAGTCATATTCTTTACATTGGAGTGGTGATCTGTGATTGGTTGGATTCTCTCCTCAGGTCAGAGTGGTGATCTGTGATTGGTTGGTCTCTCTCCTCAGGTCAGAGTGTCGCGGTCAGGCCGTTCCCATTGGCCAATCTCCTCCCTCAGGACCACCTGGGCCTCTACTACCGTTACCATGGCAGCCTGACCACCCCGCCCTGCTCACAGGTGGTGCTGTGGACCGTATATGAGGTTCCCGTGGTCATCTCCTGGTCTCAGGTAGGGCCATCACATAGAAATACACACACACACACACACACACACACACACACACACACACACACACACACATGTGGTCTCAGGTAATGCCTTCACATAGATACATACACACACACACACACACACACACACACACACACACACACATGTAGTTCCTCATCTCCTGGTCTCAGGTAATGCCTTCACATAGACACAAATAAACAAACACACACACACACACATATATATATATATATATATAGTTCCTCATCTCCTAGTCTCAGGTAGTGCACACACATAGGTGCTCATTGTCCACATCCTACAGTATTTAGGTGAATACACACACACACACACACACACACACACACACACACACACACACACACACACACACACTCCCTGTAGTGTAGAGTATTTAGTTCTGTCTTGGTTCTGTGAGTTGGTGGCTCCGTGAGTTGCTTGGTGTGTTGATGAACTAGGCACAATAAGGAACTCTGTAATCCTATATTCATGTGTGTTAGCTGATGGTCTTCAATCAATGTGATTGAGCTCATCTCTCTGCCATTTTCCCCCCATTGCTCAGTACGAGCGGTTTGCGGTCGGCGTTTTCTCCACGGAAGAGGAGTCCGACCAGGACGTCCTTCTCCAGAACAACTTCAGGCACGTGCACCCCACCTACAGCCGCCAGGTTCTGGCCTCCAGGGACGCCCAGCTCCCCGGGGCAGCCTGCCCAGCAGCACCTCCTCTCTCTGGGGTCGTCCTGCTCCCCCTCCTGCCTCTGCTCCTCAGCCTCCTGGAGCCCACGTCCTGACCAGCCCCCGGGCCACAGAGAGACGCCCCAGATCCAGGTCGACTCCGGGCCGAGCTTGGACCAGATGCACCAGATCACCTTGAAGGCATTGAGGGGGCAGGGCTCTGACTTAACTGTGACAAAGGGGTTGTTTCCATGGATACCGTACACATCACACACAAGCAGCTGCCACTGGAATGCATCTGGTGCTGATCTGGATCCTGATCTGGATCCTGATACTGTATTCACTTGATCTGGTTCCAATCTAGTCCTGATCTGTTACATGAACTAAGGGCGCACTCACACTAGGTACAGTTCACCCGTACCGTACTGGAGCACGGTTGCCTCTGGTCCCTGGTCTGCGCTCACACTGCATATATCAAACCGTACTTCGGTACGATTGAGTTGCTGTGTCCTAGAATCTTTATGTTTACATGTGATTGTTAATTGGAACATTATTTTGTCATTAATGACGTCCTGTGCTTACATGTGTAGTGTACCAGAGTCCACCTCCTCCAAGCGTATTAGCGTACCGTACCCCGGTACGGAACGAAGCAATCGCACTGGTCAAATGAACCGGACTTTAGGGGCCAAGTGTACTCAGGTACGGTACGAATTGCCTAGTGTGAGTACGCCCTAAGCCAGATCTGGTCCAGATCTGTTTGTAATCTGGTTTTGATATGGTCCAGATCTGGCTGTGTTCTCCACCTAATCTGGTCCAGAATCTGCTTCTCTCTGGGGCACATGGACCGGGAGACAAAGAGGCCCATTGGTGCATAAACTGCCACGGCTAGGATGGCTGTGAAGCCGAAGCAAAAAGACCACAGAAACCTTACAAGAAACATGACATGACTTGATGCTGCTTAGTGATTGTGTTTTCCTTCTGAGGTTAACTTTGTTTAGAATAAACAAACTTGAATAAACAAATTATGGAGGTGACACAATGAGTCGTAGCTTCAGAAATTGTGGTTGACCACAGAATCATTTCAGTCATTAAATGTGTGCAGTTTGCACCAGACGTGAACCCTTGAGCCATTCAGAAAGGAATCACAGGGGGGGAAAGAGCAGTTTATTCTTAACTGTAGAGAGGAGTGTGCAATCAACTCACTTATCTTGTTATCGCATCTTACTCTCCCCTCTCCACTACACACACACACACACACACACACACACACACACACACACACACACACACACACACACACACACACACACACACACACACACACGGCATCTCCATGACCGCAATGCCACTCATGTCCTGTCACTGACACAGTCTCTCTCTCTCTCTCATACTCACACACACACACTGTCTCACAAAGCGCTGCTTGTCTCCTGTGTGGGCCATTAAGGCTTCACCCTGGCTGAGCTCACACAGGAGCCCACAGAGGACACCCACACACAGCATTTCTCTCTCTCTCTCTCTCTCTATCCATCACTCTTTTCCTTTCTCTCTCTTTCGTCCATCAATCTTTCCCTCTCTCTCTCTGTCCATCACTCTTTTCCTCTCTTTCGTCCAACACTCCTTCCCTCTCTCTGTCCTATCACTCCTTTCCTTTCTCTCTCTCTCTCTGTCCCATCACTCTTTTTCTGTCTCTTTCTCACTCGTTCTTTTCAGCATCGATCACTGCCCCCACCCCCCTCCCCCTCCCCCCTGGTCACACGCTCGCTGTGGCATGGCGCAGCGCCTGCTTTTGTCCTCTCCGGTCCGGCTCAGCTGAAGAGGCCCATTGTGCTGGACACATGTGACCTGCCACAGAGGCACTGTGTACATGAGCTCATTAACTCCTCCTGGACATGACACCTTCATGATGCCAACGCACAAGCTGAAGTTAAAGCAGCACTTCATTAGTAGTCAGCAGTGTTCGTGGTCTTAAGTCTAGCAAGCTAACTTTTTAATGTGTAGGAAAACCATTACGCAATTGGTAGATAACTAGTGACTTTTGGAGATATAGTTTGTGATCTTATTTTGTGAAAAGGTCCCTTATTCTAATGAGTTGGTCCATCCCAAACCAAGGTGTGTTTATCGTTTTTTTTCACATAACCATCTATTTACCTTGAGGATCAAATGAAAGAGGATACCTAAACTAGTTGGACAATATTGACTAGTTGGTCACTTCTAAAACCTAAACGTGTTGCGCACAGGGGGGTATTCCAAGTACGTGGTTTAGTGGGTAAGTTAACTCAGTAAGTGGTCAAGCTCCTAATAGAGGAGCTGCATGGCTTCATTCGCCTGACAAAACAATGGCATGTTGTTGTAGGTGGTTTACCACTCACTCTGAGTCAAATTACCTAAGTTTATCACAAAACCACACACTTCGAATACCCCTTGGCAGAGTGGTATCTATAGGAGAAGAGCATGAGACACACAACCATTCTTCTGGAAAAAATGACTTTATTTTTCATGATTTTTTTTCTCGCGATAAACTTGATGGTGTAATAAATAGACCAGGGGCTAGGAGGTGAAGCCGCCCGGTCCCCTGGCCAATTCTGCATCGTAATGCTCTGGTTTCCCACACTGCAAACAAGTCTTCATAGAATTTACAACCCAAAATAAAAAATAAAGCTTGACACAAGCTGAAATGACTGCCTCCAGCTCCGTGCTGTTCCTACGCCGTCTCGCTCTCTCTCACTCACACACACACACACACATACATACATGTGTGTACACACACACACACACACACACACAAACTCACACACACCAACACATCTCTGAGCTGTATCTCTGCAGCACATCCTCAAGAACAAAAAAATATATATATTTATATTCACAGTTAAAGTATTTACACTTTAAGATTAGAAAGAAAACAAAACCAAAACAAGAAATGGGGCCGAAAGAAGACGTTTCTACAAGAAACAATCTTTCAAAGGGAAGGTTTTCAGATCGGGTGTTCTGTACAAGATGAACCTTTAGTTTTGTCTCCTTTAAACGTTCAGTGAATCCACCCCTCTACGTCTTCTTTTCTTAATGATCCCTGAAAATATGATTTATTTATTTATATTTTTTGTTGTGTTTCTTTTTTTTTTTTTAAATACACCGTCTCTTTTTGATTTTCTTCATAAAAAAAAGGAAGGCTATGTCGTCATCACCTGCATTCCCTCCGCCAGGTTAAAAAAAAAAAAGCCTCATATCTTCTATACAATCATTCCTATCCTGTACAATATAAACATTACTGGTCTTATTTGTGTGAACGTAGCCACCCTCCAACCCTACCCTGTGAGGTGTCTGGAGGAGAGGGGTAATAAGTGGACTCTGGATTGACTGGGGCTGACTGGGACACAAGTGCCATATGGGCCTCTAGTGCAATCATAAGGGGAGGGGGGGCAAAACGGGGGCAATAACCAAACACTCTGAGTGGCAACAAGCACAAGAAGTAAGTGGGGGTGGCAGAGGAGGGCTGGGAGTTTCTCTCACACTCACACACACACACAACCTCTCTGAATGGGATAGTGGGAGGACCCACAAGAACACTGCTAATCATGAACAGAACACACACACACACACACACACACACACAGACTTGAGACTTGGTGACTGTACTCAGTCTTCACGGGGCATATTTGGCAATCCCTGCTACACAAATGTGCTGTGAGCTTGGCTCAAAACACACACACAAAACACACACACACACACACATACACAGAATGGGACCCTTGTAGAATAGAAAGTCAGCCACCACCTAAAGCACACGCTGACGGGCCGAGTCCCTGTAACACTTGAGGCTTTGAAGCACCTGTTTCTAGGCAAGTCAGAGGGAGATAGCGCCCCCCTGTGGCAGGGCAGGTAGACGACGTGAGCAGAGGGGTGCCATCGTTACGGTCCAAGACATCAATACTACCCAAACAAATGGCCAATCAGCAGCAGGCGCTTGCCATCACTACAGGAACAGAACGTCACCATTGGTCGCTGCTGATAGAGGGTTGCATGGGGGTTCAGGTGAGGCGAGAGTGACACACACACACACACACACACACACACACACACACACACACACACACACACACACACACACACACACACACACACACACACACACACACACACACACACACACACACACACACACACAGGACATATATAAGGACATAGTAGAGAGAACACTGTAGATGAGCTTCTGACTTTGGGGAAGGTGCGAGTATGGGAGACCGAGGAACACAGCAGGCCATGCCATTAACCCACTATACACACACACACACACACACACACACACACACACACACACACACACACACACACACACACACACTTTTAGCAGCTTAATTCATCAGTGAACACAGGCCCTCCCTCTGGTTCTCAACAGGTACAGTATGAGAGGAGAGGGTTGTTTATGTGCTGCTGGGGGGGGGGGGGGGGTGGGGTTGCTCCAGGTGAGCTCGTCTTCGTCATTACCACAGGCAGCCAGTAGGGGGAAACACACACACACACACACACACACACACACACACAGACAGAATGAGGCTTCAGTCAGGAGCACAAAGGAAACCGTATGGATATCGAACACCTTAAAGAGACAAACACCTGTCCAAAGAGTATGTGTGTGCGAGCTTGCGTGCATGAGAAAGAAAAAGAATACTGGAGAGGAGTAGTGTAGTGCAGCTGGAGAATGCAGCCTCACGATAGAGCTTATGGCAATCAGTCTTGACACACACACACACACACACACACAGACACACACACACAGACAGACACACACACAGACAGACACACACACACTTTGGGTACATTTGCCTGGGCCCTCGGATCGTATGCTGCGCATTTGTTTAATGATGCCAGCAGGTGTGTTTAAGCCACAAGGCCATCTGCCTGTGTGTGTCTGTGTTGCAAAGTTGAAGCCTCTAAAACACTTGCTAACCGATCAGAGTCTTTGAAGAAGTGTGTGTGTGTTGGGGCTGCCTATCTCACACATCAGAGGGAAAATAAACACATAGCGTCCCGGAGAAGGCAAAGGACCAAAACATAACCACCCCCCCCCCCCCCCATCACCCACCCCCCCACCCACGAACACACACGCACACACACATACTAACTCTCTGTGGCCATAGCACTGGGAACATTGTGCGTGTGAAAGAGTTAAGAGAACGAGCAGCTTGAGGGTGTTCCACAGTGACAAGAGCAACAGACACACAGAGAGACAGACAGAGAGTGGGAACGCTCCAAACCCAGAGTACAGAGAGAGTGGGAACGCTCCAAACCCAGAGTACAGAGGGAGTGGGAACGCTCCATCCCAACGTACTGGGACACCCAGAGTACAGAGGGAGTGGGAACGCTCCATCCCAACGTACTGGGACACCCAGAGCACAGAGAGAGTGGGAACGCTCCAAACCCAGAGTACAGAGGGAGTGGGAACGCTCCAAACCCAGAGTACACAATGAGTGGGGACGCTCCATCCCAATGTACTGGGACACCCAGAGCACAGAGAGAGTGGGAACGCTCCAAACCCAGAGTACACAATGAGTGGGGACGCTCCATCCCAATGTACTGGGACACCCAGAGCACAGAGAGAGTCGGGGGGCTGGGACAGACGGACACAGAAGGGGGGGGACTGGGGGGGGGGGGCTGGGGGTAAAGAGTCATCTGTATGCATACACTGAAAAAGCACCTGGAATCGTAAACAATCATAATGTGTTTAGTTTTTTTTTGTTGTTGTTTTCGCTGTCTCTCTCTCCATGAGAGTTCTCGACGCCTAGCTGCACGTTATCCGCTACGTCGGACAAGACCAGGTTCTGCTCTGCTCTGCTCCGCAGCCACCGTTCCTCCAAACGGAACCTCTGGTTCTTCACAACCGTTTTTGGCGTGGGTTCTACCCCCTCTCCCGTTTCAGTTCTAGAGGGCTGAGGGTTCTAGTTGAGGGTTCCTCGGCAGTTCTCAGCTCCACAGAGACATGGGATCTTGACGTCCTCAATGGGGAACTTGTAGTCGTAGGTGATCTCCTCGTTGACAGTGATGGGCTGTTTCGAGTAGATGACGATCTTCTTCTGCGATTCTACCGTGATGACCTTGGCATAGCAGTTGGGCTGCACAGTGGAAAAACAAACACACACACACAAACCTTTTTTAATTAAACTATCTTATCCATCAGTAACTTTCACAATCTTTTTGATCCATCTATTTTATCCATTTGTAACTTTTTATCCATTTGTTGGACATTATCATGTTCATGGCTACTGTTATGTCCATGTCAAACACATAAGCTCCTCAATTGTATTGACTAGAGAACGGTTACGACGAGCGCCTTACGTTGCAGCTGTGGTTGATGAAACGGGCGAAGTTGCCGCACTTGGTGGCGTCGATGATGGTGTCGTGGTCGACGCGGAACATGTAGCTGCTGCCGATGCCCTCTTCCTCGTAGCGCTTCTCTCTCATGTCAGCGATCACCTGTGAGGTGGAGAGGAAGAGGGAGGCGGAAGAGAGAGAGAGAGAAAGAGTATGTGAGAGAGAGAGAGAAGAGAAGGACAGAGAGAGACAAAGAGAGGGGGGATAAAGAAACAGATTAGGATAGGCAAAGCTTTGAGTCCATCAAGGTGTATCAACCTTGGTAAGAGAGAGTGTGTGTGTGTGTGTGTGTGTGTGTGTGTGTGGTGGCAGCTGGAGGACATGGGCTGACCTGTCGGATGTTCTGGCCCACGTATTCGATGACCATCTCGTCTGCGGCGATGGGCTCCATGGCAAACAGCCCCCAGTCGTGGATGCCGGATCGGCAGAAGCGGATCTTCTTCTTACGGAACTGCAGGAGAGCAGGAGCAGAGGGGACAATAGAGAGTGAGACACGTGTGACAGAGCACGTTATGGCCTGTCACACACACGACCTCCACACACACCTTCATACACTCAACAGTATGCTGCTATTCATTAAGGAATTATGTGTGTGTATAGAACACGTAAGGGATAATCAACGACGCCCCGTGCGTTTCTAGGAAAATAATGCACGTTCCAAGTGGTAATAAGGACCCGACGCCGCAGGCAGAGGGGACTTTACACTTCGATAAGTGCATTATTTTCCTAGAAACGCACAGGGCGCTGAGTTGATTATCCCGCTTATACCACTGCTACTATCATTTTCGTTTATATTGCCGCTGTCTTAGATACAATGTTGCTGTTTTTACCATTACATTCACATTGGCGAATTAATATTCAAGGGTAATAAGCCCAAAAGAAGGGAACTACTTCATAGCCATGCGGTATATCGAAAAATAATGCACATTCCAAATAGCACATCACAATAGGAAATTTGACCAAGCAGTGGTATAAATGTGTGTAGAAAACACCAAGCAGCAGACAGAGAGAACGAGAGAGAGAACGAGAGAGAGAACGAGACAGAGGTGTGAGAAAGATGGGCAGAGAAGTAGAGTGTGAGACAGAAAGATGGATGGAGAGATAGAATGTGAGTGTGAGGGGAAAAGATCAGCAGAAAGGTAGCGAAAGGTTCCCTCTTCACTGTAAAGTGCTTTGGGTTTGGAGGGAGATAAATGGACAGAGTGGTTAAGAGAGCCTGAGAGGGAAAGATGGACAGAGAGTTTGAGAGAGAGAAAGAAAGATGGACAGAAAGGTTGAGAGCATGAGAGAGAGAAAGACAGAAAGGTTGAGAGAGAGAGAGAGAGAGCAAGAGAGAGAGAGATGGACAGACAGGTGGAGAGAGTGAGAGAGAGAAAGAGAGAGAGAGAGAGAGAGAGAGAGAGAGAGATGGACAGACAGGTTGAGAGAGTGAGAGAGAGAAAGAGAGAGAGAGAGAGAGAGAGATGGACAGACAGGTTGAGAGCGTGTGAGAGAGAGAGACGAGACGAGTCCCCTCAGCCAACTCATAATAGAACTGACTAATATCACACCTGCCAATCTGACGGAAGTAAAAAAAACACCAAGACAAAATTAGACCATCAGACAAGATCACAAAAACATGTACACTGAAAAGTCACCAAAACCTCCAATGCTATTTGGCCCTTAACCATGATCACAGAACAAACAAATGAAAGAAAACTAGAATGTATCTTAGGAGAAGTAAAAGAAACTGCACTAGCAGCAGCAAAATATGTGTCAGTGGGCCACAAAAGAAGAGATACACCCTCAAACCAGTGAGGCCACCCCACTCTTCAAAAAAAAGAGAAATCTGTCTATTTAATTATTTGGGAATTAGACCCTTCTTTTCTATAATCATTTAATTTCTGTTGAATTGAAATTGGAAATTGAGAGAGATAGGTGGAGAGGTTAAGAGAGCATGACACAGAGAGGTAGAGAGGTAGAGAGAGAGAGAGAGAGAGAGAGAGAGGTGGTTGGAGAGGTTGAGAGAGCATGACAGAGAGAGAGAGAGAGAGGTGGTTGGAGAGGTTGTGTGTTGGTACCTTGAGCTGGTTGAACTTGAGCAGGTCGCTGTCGCAGCTGAAGGAGGACAGCAGACGCCGCTGTTCCGATCGCCTCTCTGAGCCTGCTCTCGTGGACGCGTGGGGCTGAGCTGGCTTGTGCACACCCTGCAGAGCGCACACACACACACACACACACACACACACACACACACACACACACACACACACACACACACACACACACACACACACACACACACACACACACACACACACACACACACACACACACACACACACACACACACACACACACACACACACACACACACACATATGATTAACATACTTACGAATGGACAGCCGTTTTTAAACATTTGTTCCCCATCCCACAATAGAGGTGTGAAAAAGATTGCACTGCAAACGTAGCCAGTGTCTCTAAACCTGCACTGGGGGGGGGGTATTGGATGGTATATGCTGTGTGTATGTGTGTGTGCATTAGGAATGCCATGGTACACACTGCAAATTAATTGCACACCCACTGCGGTTCCATGCGCAGACGTGAGGCATTTGCCAGCATCTTCAAAACTTGCTTACTGCAGTGCAAGCAAGACGCACGCACATCGCACATTCACAGTCGATCAGCACTCGGTATGCAAACAGGAGTTTGAGACGAGAGTGAAAAACTAGATAAACAAACACTGCTGGCAGCTCTGACTTGACTGACAATGGAAAGGTGAGAAGCACCACCCATCCTTCATAGCAGCTCTGACAGAGCATTTGCAATTTCAGAAGCCTACCATGACGAAGATGAACAGACTGTAAACCAACCGAGTAGAATCTGCAAGCACTCCTTTCACTTTGCTACTGCAGTCTACTACTCGGGCTGGAGTCCCATATGCTTCTATCAGCCGACTGCATTAATTAGCTAGTGTAGCAGGGACACGCCATCAGCGAGAGCAAACTCTTAATCAACATTAACATCTTGTGACAAGATGGCTCAAAAACCATCTTGCATGCTGAACCCGTGTATCCCTTGTGTGTGTACGGAAACATTTATGACAATGAGCAGACGTGTGTGTGTGTGTGTGTGTGTGTGTGTGTGAGAGTGTGAGAGTGTGTGTGAGAGTGTGAGAGTGTGAGAGTGTGTGTGTGTGTGTGTGTACCTGTGTCTCCTCCTCCGTGGGCTCGTCCGAGGGCAGGCGAGTGCTGTTGAGGTACTTGAGCTTGTCCTTCTTGTCGATCTTGTAGTAGCCCTCACTGCGGGCGCTGCCGGTCACGTGGTCACGCATGACGTCATCGCGCCGCTTACGCTTCACCCCCGGGATGTTCTGATTGGTGGGTGCACAGGAGTTAAGGTGCACACACACACACACACACATACAGGAGAGGAATAATACGTCACGCATACACAACTGCAAAAACAGTGTGTACGCACGAACACACACACACACACACACACACACACACTAATATACCTGAGGGATAAACACACAGGAATACACTGCACACACACACACACACACACACACACACGCACACACAGACGCACACACACACACACCCCAAGAGACATACGTACACTGTACTGTATACACACATACAAACACACACACACACACACACACACAAACACACAACAAGAGCCATACACCTACACTGTGTACACACACACACTGTATACACACACACAGACACACACACACACACGTGTGCATCTGTGCAGCCCTGTACACTGCATGGCTGTGTAAAAGGATATGCGGATGGTGCACCCAGAGCGTGTCGTTGAGCCAGTCGTTGCCTCCGTTGTCCTGCTGCAGCATGCGGTCGTAGGTGACCTGCAGGTGCTTGATGTCCTCCTCGTCGATGCCGTCGTTCCAGATGTCGTAGAGGATGGTCATCTCCTCGAAGTCGGAGCGCGGCAGGAAGCTGGGCTTGGGCGGCGAGCTGACCGGCGAGTGCATGGACTGCAGCAGCTCCTCCCAGCCTCTCCTCATGCGCCGCGTCTTCTGGTGGAGGTGGCCCTCCTCGCGGAAGATGCGCTCCATGTCCGACATCATCGTCTGCGTCTGCGTCTGGGGCCGCGGCCGCGCTGCGTCCTCCTCCTCTTCCCTGAAGTCCAGCACCACGGCCGACGGCTCCCTGGACGCGCTCACGCTCACGCTCACGCTGCCCGGCGGCAGGTCTGGTGCCACGGCGACGGCAGGGCACGTCCCGGGCAGAGGTGGGGTCTCCGGGGGCAACGACGACGCCAGGGCGGTCAGGGTGCCCGGCGCAGGCTCGTGGGGAGGAGGCAGCAGCTGGTCGGGGCCGAGCGGCGTCAGCGTCGGCGTCTGCGGCGTCTTCTTGGACTTGGGCCGGCCCGGCTTCCTCTTGGGCGGCGTGGCGTCCGGCGGCAGGGGCAGCGCGGGCGAGTCTCTGGGCAGCCCGGCGAGGCTGGCGAGGTCGGCCGGCGTGGGGTAGGAGCCGAGAGCGCCATCCTGTGGCGCGGCGGGGAACGGCGAGGGCGCGAGCGGGAGCGGGAGCGGCAGGGAGGCCACGGGAGGCTCCTTGAAGACGCCGGCCCTCTCCTCTCCTCCTCCGGACGCGTCCGACGAGGCCGACGTCTTGCGCTGGACGGGGGGTCCGGCGGAGGCGAGGGCGAGCGCGGCCGGGTCCGCGGCGATCCCGAACACCGGGCCGAAGCTGAGGTCGCGGCCGGGCGTGCGCGGGATGCCGGCCGACAGCACGGGCGACTGCGCCGGGTACGAGAAGGGGCTGCCGGGCACGTGCGGCGACCCCAGCACCAGGTGGGCGACGGACCCCTCGCTGCCCGGCGTCACCGGGACCCCGTCGGCGCTCCCGCTCTTCCCCAGGAGCCCGCGCGGCCGCTCGGCCAGGTCTCGGCCCGGCGTGCGGGGAAGCTCCTCGTCGGTGGGCAGCCGCGGGCGCGCGGGCAGGACGAGGTCGGGCAGGGACGGGGGAGGAGGAGCGAGCGGCTGCAGCGAGGAGCGGGCCGCGTCCGGGCCAGACGGGAGCGGAGGCAGCGGAGGCAGCGGGAGGTGCAGAGCGGGCAGAGCGGGTGGAGCGCCACCGTCCGAGTCCAGGGCAGCAGGATGATGATGAAGATGAAGAGGATGGTGGTGATGGTGATGCTGCTGCTGCTGCTCACGTCCAGGTGTGCGGGGCACCTCCTCGGGCTCGTCGGGCCGGGTCTTGGGCTTGGGCTTGGGCCGCACCTCGTGGTCGCTGTCGGCCAGAGAGCCGGTGGGCGTCGGGGGACGCAGGACTCCCTCGTCCTCCAGGTGCTCTTTTGGCAAGGGCACCTCAAGGTCACTCTCCGGCTCCTCATCTGGAACACACACACACACACACACACACACACGATCAGCAAACACACACACAATCAGGAAACACACACACAATCAGCACTTGTCCTGTGTGGACTTGTGTTTACAATGCCAATGTATCTGGAGTACGCTTATAGTAATAACACACTAATGGCTTCCTCAATTCAGACAAATGCAGAGAGTGACCTTGCTTCTGTGCTGAGAGACTTCAGTGTGTGTGAGCGTGTGTAATGCGTACGTATGTAGTGCGCATGCTTGTTTGCGTGTGCATGTGCGTGTACACGCGTGTGTGTGTGTGTGTGTTTGTGTGTAATGTGTACATAGTGCGCATGCTTGTTAGCGTGTGTATGTGTGTGTGTGTGTGTGTGTGCGTGTACACGTGTGTGTGTGCGTGTGTGTGTGTGCGTGTACACATGTGTGTGTGTGTGTGTGTGTGTGTGTGTGTACACGTGTGTGTGTGTGTGTGTGTGTGTGTGTGTGTATATGTGTGTGTGTATATATGTGTGTGTACACGTGTGTGTGTGTGTGTGTGTGTGTGTACACGTGTGTGTGTGTGTGTGTGTGTACACGTGTGTGTGTGCGTACCTGGCACTCCTTTAGGCGAGGGCGGCCGCAGGTCGTCCATGCCGGAGCGCAGTGACCCCACGGCCTCCTCGGCCTCGCGGATGGCCCTCTGCTGGGCCTCGGGGTCCATGCGCAGCCTCTGCTGCTCCCGCGTGGCCATCTCCAGCGCCTCGTCCCTGGGCTCCGGCGGCGGCAGCGGGGGCGAACGGGGCCCCTTGGGCTCCAGCACGGCCGCCACCGCCACCGCCGCCGCATCCTCCTCTTCCTCCTCCTCTACCGCCACCGCCACCGCTGCCGCCTCCGCCTCCTCCTCGGAGGACGACGACGACGAGGAGGAGGAGGACGAGCTGCGGACCTTGTCCTCGTCCTCCTCCACCTCCACCTCCACCTGAGCGTCTTTCTCTTCGTCGTCCTCTTCCTCCGAGCTGGACTCGTAGTCGGACGAGGAGTCGCTGCCGGACGAGGAGTCCGAGGACGCTTTGGACGACGCGGAGCTGGCAGCTTCTGCGGACGCAAGAGAGACGAGCGTTTCAGAGAGCGTTTCAGAGAGCGTTTTAGAGAGCTCAGATTCCACATGGGGCACTTCACTTACGCACAGCTCCAAGTAAGGAGAATGTCTAGGTCTTCAGTCATCACACATCACATGCTCTAAGGTATTATATATTTATATCCGTTTTCAACGTAAACAGCCTGGCCCATGTGCATAGTGCAGGTTTGAGCATACGGAGCGAGGACAGGAGGCATTTCAAACAAATGAGGAGGTGATTAATGCATGCTTAAGTAGGTCTGCACAATTAATGCAATCCTCACTATACCCAATCGCAAAAGCTACCGATAATCGTGCCAGTGGAACGATGGAAGGGTATACAAGACAAGACATTTATTTGATTTGATTTGTTTTTACCTTCATCAGAAGAATCAGAGGATTCACTGTCACTGGAGTCAGATTCTCTGTCCTCCTCATCCTCCTCTTCATCATCAACATCCTGAAGAAGAAAACAACATTTAGTACCAACACCAGTGTCTGCTAAGAACTATATTCACACACACACACACAAATCAGGGTTTAGCTATAGTTGCTGTGTGGACCAATAATGAAAGGCATGTGTTTGCCTAAAGTCTTCATATATGTAGAGCTTAGTCCAGATGGACACAATCCCTTTCTCACCTTTCCTGACGAGAGCCTCTCAGAGACTTCTCCGTCCCGATCCTCCTCTCTATCCGACGAC
This sequence comes from Sardina pilchardus, assembly GCF_963854185.1. Classification (NCBI taxonomy): domain Eukaryota; kingdom Metazoa; phylum Chordata; class Actinopteri; order Clupeiformes; family Clupeidae; genus Sardina; species Sardina pilchardus. The sequence continues at coordinate 5,087,779 of NC_085007.1, read as the reverse complement.
TCTCCCTCCTTCCCAGAAGTCTCCTCTTCCTCTTCCTCCTCCTCCTCTCCCTCACTGTCCAGTGGCCGAACAGGACGTCGCCGGGCTGAAGACCCGTCTCCATCCTGCCTGGACCCGTCCGACGGGAGATCGGCCCGCTCGGATTCTGAAACACACGTGAGGAATCAGTTCGGATCCCCAGACTCTGCACACCGGACCAAACACGATGCTAGACATAACGCTTTCTCAGTAGTACAGTACACACACAGAGTTATGTTCAGTTTATACCACTGCTTGGTCAAATTTCCTATTGTGATGCGCTATTTGGAACGTGCATTATTTTTCTATATACCGCACGGCTATGAAGTAGTTCCCTTCTTTTGGGCTTATTACACTTGAATATTAATTCGCCAATGTGAATGTAACGGTAAAAACAGCAATGTTGTATCTAAGACAGCGGCAATATAAACGAAACTGATAGTAGCAGTGGTATAAGCGGGATAATCAACTCCGCGCCCTGTGCGTTTATAGGAAAATAATGCACTTATCGAAGTGTAAAGTCCCCTCCGCCTGCGGCGTTGGGTCCTTATTACCACTTCGAACGTGCATTATTTTCCTATAAACGCACGGCGCGTCGTTGATTATCCCTTACATATTGTGTGTGAATATAAGGGATAGGTCATTTGTAAACAGGATTTTGTGCCATGAAGATTTCACCTTACAACAGTAGAGCACCTTAGTTAGGATTGTTAGGACCAGCAGTATGTGTGCGTGTGTGTGTGTGTGTGTGTGTGTGTGTGTGTGTGTGTGTGTGTGTGTGTGTGTGTGTGTGTGTGTGTGTGTGTGTGTGTGTGTGTGTGTATGTATGTGTGTATGAGTGAGTGAGTGAGTGAGTGAGTGAGTGAGTGAGTGAGTGAGTGAGTGAGTCATGACCTCACCTTCATCCTCCATCTCGTCATCAGCCGGTGTTGAGGGCCGAACTCTCTTGGAGTCTGCGGTGGAAGCAGCATCAGGAGGCTCCTTCCTCTTCACCTGTACACACAAGGAACATCTCATTAGTGATGATTTTACCTGAGTTGCGTTCAAGTTCACCGAACTTAGGCGAACATAGGCGAACGTTTGCGAACGTTCGCAAACAGTATTCTGTTAGCCTTGAGTTTTGGCAAACGTTTGCTAACAATCGCAAATAGTCTGAGGAGGTGGTGCCCCGCGAACATACAGTGGAACTGGACGTGAGTTTGACGAACGCAACAATGCAATTACTGTTAGAATGGAATTTTAACAACAAATCGTTCAAATTTAACAGTTCAAAGAAAACATGTTCGCCTATGTTTGCGAATTTGAACGCACCTCTGCACTTCTCTCACACACACACCTACACACACACACCTGTTTAAATCAAACAGAGCAGTGGTTCTTAAACTTTTTGTCTGGTGACCCCCCCCCCCCCCAAAAAAAAAAACATTGTCCTAGTCTTGCGAGCCTCTTCTGGCCAACAGGTGAAATTTTGGTTTCATGTTGCGAAATATGCACTGAAGGCAGAGGCAGAGGCAGAGATGGTCTTCTCTCTTAGGTAGGCTATGTCAGCTTTTGACAATCTGAATTATCTGTTTTTTCTAAAGTATAACTAGCACTCATCCAATGTATTATAACTGCCAATCCAGTGGCAAAAAAATGCTGATAGCATTGTCTCTCTGGTAAGCTTACGTACCAAATCTTTGAGCTCATCATTGCAAGAGACACAAGTAGAGATTTGAGTTTGCATAAACATTGCATAAACATATGCAAACACTGTGAATTGTAAGCCTATATTTATAGGGTTACTGACTATCCAAGTTTTTTAAATACTTTTAGAAGATGGTCTTCTCTCTTAGGTAGGCTATGTCAGCTTTTGACAATCTGAATTATCTGTTTTTTCTAAAGTATAACTAGCACTCATCCAATGTATTATAACTGCCAATCCAGTGGCAAAAAAATGCTGATAGCATTGTCTCTCTGGTAAGCTTACGTACCAAATCTTTGAGCTCATCATTGCAAGAGACACAAGTAGAGATTTGAGTTTGCATAAACATTGCATAAACATATGCAAACACTGTGAATTGTAAGCCTATATTTATAGGGTTACTGACTATCCAAGTTTTTTAAATACTTTTTAGAAAATGTTCTTCAATTGAGACTGCTAATCACTTTGCGACCCTTCCCATAATTTTGGTGACCCTCCTGGGGAGTTCGACTGAGTGTTACTCACAGTGAAACGCTAAAACCTTCACCTATATACGTTTCTGTGTGACTGTGTTTAAAGTAACTTTTAGGCAAGTCCCCCCCCCCACCACCCCCCCAGGATATGTGTAGAGAGACTACTGCCATACTGGCGTTATGAACTAACACCATGCATGTCTATGGAGGATTCTTTGAGTGTGCGTCTCCTCATTAGAAAGTCTCTACCTATGCACGTTTCCATAATAATGTGACTGCGTTTGGAGTAATGATATAGATAGATAGATAGATAGATAGATTTTATTGATCCCCAAGGGGAAATTCAAGTAATGTTAGTAATGTTAGTGGCCTACCTTGAAGGAGGGCAGGCGTATGGCGCCGCGCAGGCCGATTCCCAGGCCCATGCCCTCGTAGCCCAGGCCCTCCACCTTGTTCCAGTTCTCCAGCAGGCTGGATGCTATCGTCTCTTTGGGCTTGGGCTTCTCCTTCTCCTCCTCTTTGCCTTCGCCTGCCTTCACCGGCGTGAGGGAGGCCTGGGAACGTGGGAAACATACATTAGTTTAGTGAGAATTTCGGTCATTTTTAGGCTTTTGCGCTCAAAAAAGTCTGAGTCCATTTTGTGCTGTGCACTATGTAACTGTGTGTGCGCAAGTTACATGTTTGTATCTTCATTGTTGGGTGGGGTTTCGCCTGTAAAACCTTATTCTAAAACTAATTTCACTGAGCTGAAATGTTGGAACATTTAAAAGTAGGCTACAATTATTACCCAGTCTGTTTTATCTTCACCATGTTAAAATACAAACAATTTTGACAGCCTATTACTATTAAGTGTTGTGTGTATAGACATAATAAAACCCACGCAATAGAAACTAGACTCTGCCACCGAATTTGAAAGCAATTTCACTTCAGCTATTATGGAAAAAGTAGATTGTTTTACAAAATGTACACATAGTAGCCTAGTAGCCTAAACGTTTCCCACACAATGTAGCCTAAAAGCTACTTCATTACATGGTTTAAAAATAAATAAATGAATAGCTTTTCAATAGCTTAGCTATCTGCTTCAGAATATAGCTACGCTACCACCAAGCTACTTAAAAATGTAGTTACTATGTTAATAGCATCGCTACAAGTAAACTGACTGCCCACCACGGGTCCCTGTCAAGGATGAAAGTTGTGTACGAAGGCAACTTGCTAATGTTAAGAACACCTGCCTTCAGTTTAACCCGGTTGCGTTTGCTAACGTAAAATGTAGAAATAAAAGCTTACTTACTAGTTACTTAAAGTTGCCTTACATTTTAAGTTACTTTAACTAATGTTGCTGGCTAATTTAAAACTACAGTGCTAATTCTCAAAGTCTAAAAACTTCCTCAGAGGGAAAATGAAGCAGGATATTGCTAAGTAGGTTTGACAGCTAACATTACTGACGATGCACGGTTAGCATGCCATTTGCATGAGGGGTATCAAATTCTTTAGCGAAATTATAATTACTTTGTCATGAGATACCATTTTTATTTTTATGAACTAATCTTACCATATTGTCAAGGTTATCATCCATACTGAAATGAAATTGAATTATATGATATCTTGAACGCTATTTTGTAAAGAATGTTTCAAAATTCCATTGCTGACTAAAAAGATTCAAATGTAGCATTTTTCCGAACGCCACAGTGATAAATTGGTAACAGTCACGCTGCGTCCATAACAAACTGCTACATTGTTGTAGTTGAATGAGAAACTATACGCATAATTATCTCCAATATATATATATATAATTTACAACAAAAATAGATAATAATCCAAACAGAGATATTAAGATATTCTCCTCCTCTCCTATGTAATAGATTTTCTGAAATCCCTCCAGGCGTCTGCAGTGACCATTCTTGCCAGTAGGGGGAGTGCTCACCTTAGCTGATCGCTCCTTCCTCTCCCACCACTCATCAAAGGCCCTGAAGGCCACCACCTCCACCATCTTGCGGTTCAGGTCCCTCTTCATGATGGCCTTCAGCTCCTTGACGATCACCATGAGCACCCCGTCTACCGTGGCCTTGTGCGGGTCCTCCTTCTTGGGCTCATACCCTGGCGGCGGCACGGCCGGGTTGAACTTGGGTATGCTCGGGAAGGACCAAGGCTGCCCGTGGCTCACGCTCCCCGAGGGGGTGCTGGCCATGGATAGGGGTGCGTAGGGCCCCCCGAACGCCATGGTCCCGGCCGCAGCGGCAGCGGCAGCGGCGGCAGCAGCAGCTGCACCAGCCCCCGCGCCACTCATGTAGTGCGGGTACGGGTAGTGCCGCTGGCTCTGCGCCATGCGGCTCAGCATCTGCTGCTGCATCTGGAAGGACATGCTCACGCTGCCCCACTGCGGCAGGCAGCTCACCAGGTCCACGGGCATCAGGTGCATCATGCCCGGCGGGTACGGAGGCAGTGGGGGCAGCATGGGCGGTAGGACGCCGGGAGGGCCGGGTAAGTGTGGCACGGTGGAGTGTGGGGGCAGGGGCGGAGGGGGGGGCAGGAAGCCCGGCTGGTGGGGGGGCAGAGGAGGGTAGCCCAGAGAAATGCCCTGCGAGTGCATCGGCGACACCGAGGAGTTGATCACGATGCCCTTGTCGCCGGACGTCGGTGTGCCGGGCATCTCGTCGTCGGAGATCTCCATGTCCTCGCCCGAAGAGTTGTTGACCTGCGAGTGAAAACGAAGACGTTTATTTATTTCACTCTTCATCTCTCCTCCTTTTACGTTACGTCTGTGCGGCCAACCTTACTGACACACTTTTAATTCCTCCTCTATTCTAAACAGCTACATATCCTTTTCCAGTGTATTCATATCAGTGCCTTCAGAAATCGTAATAGCTTTTCTAAAATCATGTTTGTAGTCACCAAATATTAATCAAATGTGCTTGGAGCTGCATCATTTGTATAATTTCCTTTCAGAGTTTGTAAGGTTAAGACATACATAGCCATACACACTGATGCACTGGGGAACACTAACAATTTGAATACACACCAACACTGGCATTAAGCAGGGCACCTGCAATGGTGTGTGTGTGTGTGTGTGTGTGTGAGAAGAGTGTGTGTGTGAGTGTGTGTGTGTGTGTGTGTGTGTGTGTGTGTGTGTGAGAGAGAGAGATAGATAGATAGATAGATACATAGATAGGTAGAGAGAGAGCACAAGAGAGCGAGCAAGAGAGAGAGAGAGAGAGAGAGAGAGAGAGCGAGAGAGAGGCCCTGTCTTGTTGCCATACTAGAGAGCATGTGTGCAAGTTAGCAGGGTGAGTCATGTTAGCAGATGGGCCTTCTTCTCTTCTCGCTGCTTTGTTTATAAATGAATGTTTAGTGCATTTGGCCACACTGCTGCTGCTGCTGTCTGTATGGAAATATTCGCCCTGGTATTATTATAAACAGCTCTGTGGGCAACATTAATCTCCCTCAGCTGCCGACTGTAAATGCTGTGTGTGTGTGTGTGTGTGTGTGTGTGTGTGTGTGTGTGTGTGTGTGTGTACACTCAACCCAAAGTCTGAGTTACAGCTGACAGTTAATGAGATGATGACATGTTGGATGAAAAAAAATGTGACAGTTAATGAGGTAATAACAACATGTCGTGTAAAAAGAAAATGTTGCCCCTGAACAATGTTGTTCTTCCAGCCCCGACAGAAGCAGGAAGTGAGGTCGTAACGGCCAAGCTGGCACGCAGGCAGCAGGAGGAAGTGAAAGTCCCCCGCGAGCCGCGACACAGCGAGGTTCAAGATGGCCCAACCCCTCAGAGCTGAGGACTCGCCTCTCCGAGCTCAGTGTTGACCGTGTAAATGAAACCTAGCTCAAGGTCCATTTACTCCAACAAAAGACAAGCCCTACAAAGCCTCTCTATTCAACCACACACACACACACACACACACTCACTCACACACACACAGACACACACACACATACACACACATAAAAACAAAACAAAGCACACCCAGATGCTTCACCAAACAGGTTTAAAGCTAATGAGTAATCTTCCTCGTCCATAGCACTAGCATCTAGCCAGCACTCAATATAAATGTACTATTCATTAAATCAACTAGATGTGTAGGTTTTGTGAATTTAAGCAGCAGTCATTATAGGCCAAGTGTTGTCATAGCTTTAAGCATCATCACTCATGCTTCTGGTGGTACTTTCTTGTAAGCAGATACAGCAACATGGTCAAATTAATGTATTGTGTATTGTGTACAAAGTCAAACTTTTTCAGCCCAATTACACTGACATTCATGCCGTTATACACATGTACACACACACACAGAGTTGAGAGTGTGTTCTCTTTGTCAGAGCGGAGTAGGCCGTTTCCTTTTGTGTTGACGAGTTAAGAGAGAGGCATGAGAGTCGGGGTAGCCTGAGCAGGGGCCCACTTTCACTACCACCGAGCACTCGCGCTTCCTGTGCCGCTAGCTCCCCCTGGGTCCTCGAGCCCACCAGACTTCAGGCAACATGTGGGTGACATGCTTACAGCCAAAACAGACGTATGTGTCAGTCAATCTTAGACGGCAGACCACACACACAGACACTCGGATGTACCGAAACAACGAAGACGGCTACCTAGAAATCCTTTCGACTACACAGAGCATTTCTTTTGTCGGTCTTTACTGACTGGTAAAATGCTCAAATGCTATAGAGCACACTCCTGTTGAGAGTGCCGGTAACTGTAGAGAACTATGGCATCACGTGTAATCCTAGCACGGCAATAAAAAATAAAATAAATAAAAACTATGTGCATAGTTCACTCATTGGTCAACAGTGACGTTAAAATGATCGTCTCCCCCACCATTAGGATGTGCATGACCAGGTGAAACAACACCAAGGTGGCCTAATGTGCCAAAGGAAATGACATCACTTCTGGCTCATGCTGGAACTTGGGCGCGTATGCAATAGACATTACCCAAAACTCTAAACACAGACCCATTCACCTTATGCCTTGAGCTGAGGCGACAGAGAACCTTCACTGTTAAGCATCTCTGGTCAAACTGACCAAAGGTGGACATATTGGGTTCAGAGAGTAAGTCTTGCCATGCCTTGATTCTGCCTGTAACACAGGTGATCTCTGACCTACCAGGCAGTAGAATTGTGGAATTAAGATCAGCTGGTTAACTAAGTGGTTGGAAAAAAGGCTCGACATTATTAGCTGCCCGGTTGCCTTTGGCTACCAAACTGTTACAAGTGGCAACTAGATTTTGCCAGCTTTGGCAACCTAAAGTTCAAGCCTGGTTGCCAAGCTGGTTCCCACTTTCAACAACTTTTAAAAAGTTAACGTTGAGCCCTGGTTAGGAACAGATGGCAGGACTTCTGGCAACGTGGCATGACTTTTACTTTCTGAACTCCAGACGTCCACCTCTGTGGCTGATGAGGGCTAAGAGTTACAGTAAGAGATGTCCACCTCTGTGGCTGATCAGGGCTAAGAGTTACAGTAAGAGATGTCCACCTCTGTGGCTGATGAGGGCTAAGAGTTACAGTAAGAGATGTCCACCTCTGTGGCTGATCAGGGCTAAGAGTTACAGTAAGAGATGTCCACCTCTGTGGCTGATGAGGGCTAAGAGTTACAGTAAGAGATGTCCACCTCTGTGGCTGATCAGGGCTAAGAGTTACAGTAAGAGATGTCCACCTCTGTGGCTGATGAGGGCTAAGAGTTACAGTAAGAGATGTCCACCTCTGTGGCTGATCAGGGCTGATAAGAGTTACAGTAAGAGGCGCGCTTCTCACCGTGTCCATTTTGTCCGTGGGCGTGGGTGGCCGGTCCTTGAGGTCCACCGCGGAGGCGCTCTTGGCCAGGAGGGAGCTGCTGGGCGAGCTGGCTCTGGAGTTGAGCAGCAGCGCGGCGGTGCCCGGCACCGGGTCCTCGTCGTCCGAGTCGGGCAGCGGCGTGGGGCTGATGTCCTCCAGGCCCGTGCTGGACGGCCGCGAGGGTTGCCGCGACAGCTGCGCGCACGACGACGACGGCGGGATGGGCGAGAGCTGCGAGGACGACGAGGAGATGGGGCTGCCGTCCATGCGCACCTCCGTGTCCGAGTCTCCCCCTCCTCCTCCGCCGGCCCCCCCGCCACCGCCGCCGCGCTCGCTCAGGAAGGGCAGCTTGGTGCGCTTCTCCTTCAGCAGCATCTCGATGCGCGAGTCCAGGCTGTGGCGCTCCGACTCCAGCGGCGGCGAGGACCCGGGGGAGGCGCAGGATGGCGACGGCGTGCGGGCCGGAGGAGGAGGCGTCGTCGGGCCGACCGTGGGGACCGGCGGAGGCTCCGGCACCGGGGGGGTCTCGGGCCGGTCTCGGCCCGGCGCGGCGAAGTCCGGCGTGGAGGGCAGCGGCGGCTGCTGCCCCCGGCGGTACTCCCCCTCCCGCTGGACGGGCTGGGGGTACGGAGGCTCCGCCGGAGGGTAGGAGGGGGGCATGGGCGCCACCTGCTGGTACGGAGAGAACGCCGACTTGAAGGCGGAGGCGGGCGGAGGGGGGGTGTGGCTGAAGGGCAAGGGGGGCTCGGGCGGCTGCTGCTTGAAGGGGAGCGACGGCTGCTGCTGCTGGTGCACGTAGTGGCGCTCCGTGCGCCGGTTGTACGCGTCCTGGAACTTGGACTCGTGCCGCCGGTGCTGCTTGTAGCCGGCGCTCCCGGGACCGTCGGCGGCGGCCGCGCGGCCCGGCTGGTGGGTGGGCGTGGCCTGCCGGCTGGAGTAGGAGGAGTCCTGAGAGAAGGGCGTTCCCGACTGCCGCGGCGTGCTGAGGGGCGTGTTCTGCGACTGCGGCGTCTCGTTCTGCCGCAGGCTGAAGTAGGCCGTGTCCTGCGAGAGCGGGGTGCCCGTGCCGGGAGTGGACGTTCCGCCCGCCACCGACGAACTGCTCTCGGACAGCCTCCTGATGACAGGCTCCTACACACACACACACACACACACACACACATATACACACACACACGTTTAGTGCTAGTATCCAGAGCATATTTCGTCTGCTGCTCATCAGCAGCTCACAGGTAACGCCACACACACACACACAATTGTGATGAGATTAGACCTGATGATTAAACCACACACACACACACACACACACACACACACACACACACACACACACACACACACACACACACACACACACACACACACACACACACACACACACACACACACACACACACACACACACACACACACACACACACACACACTTTGAACCACTCTGACATTCTAAGCGCTACATGCACAGGAGGGGGTAGTCTGAACATCACAACATGAGAAGCTATTCATCACGGTAACCTGCAGCAGCTCTAAACAAACACATGCTTTATGTGCACGGGACACAAACAAGAGAGCATGCTTTTGGGAGAGGGTTGCCCCGGAATGCTGCTGTGGAACCCTGGCCCGGCCGTGGCCCAGATAGGCTTTATGGCTGCAGCTGTCGTGGGGGGGGGGGGGGGGTGAATGAATGAATGAATGAGTGAATGAATGTGTGTGTGTGTGTGTGTGTGTGAGAGAGAGAGAGTGTGAGTGTAAGAGAGTGTGTGAGTGTGAGAGAGAATGAGAGAGTGAATGTGTGTGTGTGAGAGAGAGAGTGATTGTGTGTGTGTGTGTGTGTGTGTGTGTGTGTGTGAGAGTGAGAGAGAGTGTGTGTTTGTGAGTGAGAGAGTGTGTGTGTGTGTGTGAGTGAGAGTGAGTCCCACAGCGGAGCAACACATTCCAGACAGGGCCCCGTGTTGCCACCTGCTGCACTGATAAACTGGATTAGAGATAAGGGCTTCAGCTCGCCTTCACACACACACACACACACACACACACACACACACACACACACACCTCACTTTAGCTCGCTCTCCACAAGGGGCTCAGGCACTCCCCAGCCGGCTCACTCACTACACACACACACACACCGTCCACACACACACACACACACAGTCCAGCTAGTGTAATTACCCACTACAAAACAGCCACCCCCAGCACCTCTCCTCTGCTACATGCAGGTCAGAGACAAACTCAGCCAAAGACAAGCACCACTGCTGGGATTAGGTCACTGGTCTTACCCGACAACACACAGTGATTCAGTCAATAATATATACTATGTAATGTTTGCATCATTGGATATGAGATTTCACATCATTGTGAACCAAACTCATATGGAAGTCGTGAGCAAAATATCCAGACTAGTAATTTCAGTGCCAAGATCAAAAAAAAGATCCATTAGACTTGGTAGCGGCTTAGACCTCCCAATGAATCATAACCTGCTTCTTCTTCTTCATCATCATCATCATCATCATCATCATCATCATCATAGTACATATCGCAATTGAAAACAATACGCTTAAATGCTCTATGGACACTGAGGAAACACTTCACATACACAGCACTGTTTATCTAGCGGCGATTCGTTTTGTCTGACCATGGGTTGGGGTGGGGACTAATCTGCCAATATTTATTCTACCTCAGTATCACACAAAAATCACTGGCTGCAAATCACAGTCTCTTACAACCCCCGTGACTTCCAACAGGCCCGGTGAATACAGTACACAGGCCCAGACTACTATGCTGAGCCAGCAGCAGCAGCGGCAGCAGTAGCGACAGCAGCAATATTACCTACTGACCCATCTCTGACCCTGCAGTGCTGCTCCTGCTGCTGCTGCTGCTGCTGTGGAGTGTGTGCGGTTCGGGACTTACCAGCGCCTCTGCGATTGTGGTGGGGGACACCCCACGAGGCTCTCCCCCCACCGGGAGAGTCCGAGGAGTGTAAGTGCCATTGATCAGGAGCTGGAGGTACCGCTGGCGATTTTCACCTGGACAAGACAGCAGGGTAAGAGCGAAATACAAGAGAGAGAGATTGAGAGAGAGGAGAGAAATACAAGAGGCTTACAAAGGTTGTAGCCAACTCTGCAAAGGACAACACTTCATGCTTTTGACTGAGGACTGTGAGGATGTGCATAGGTGAAACGGTTCTTTCAAAGACATCTGGCAAAAAAACTATTGTTTACTAGATCTTACTACAATAGTGAATAAAAAGGTCATTCAGAAATATTTCCACAACGTGATGAACAAAATGGTCACACGAAACAGCTTTCAAACCTAATCGTAGGCTACTCATAAACACCTACATTCAACCACGCCTAAAACACAGTTCGTAATGGAATGTCTACAATATTTGTGTTGCGTCTTTAGACAGACCACTGTCATCACACGCACGATACATGATGTGTTGTCACTGTCTCTTTAAGAGAGCCGAAGCGCGTTGGGGTTGTAAATACGATTCCATTCAAGCCAGCCAAAGCCATGATAAAGCGGTTTTCCGTTCATCAAACAGAGAATTGGTTTAACATACAAGCTGACTGAAATATACTCAAAGTAAACGATTGCACAACAAGACTGAAAAATGTTTCAATTTACCCAATTTGATAAATACTTCTTTTTTACTTTCTGGATAGGCAACATAACAAGACTGGCCAAGACTGTGAAACTAAAATGGATTGTTTATTATTATTATTCCGACTACAGCTAAATACTGCTTCTTAAAGGAATAATGTTTTAAAGAATCCTAATAAATTCTCTAAATGTTGTTAAGGTTACTACCTTCAGCTACAAGAAAAATTCACAAGGGGTAGGCCTATGCAATTACCCCGGTTACTAAGCAACCCATGTAAATTAAAGCACGTGTCTTGACATTAAATCGACAACCCCAACGAGATCGCAGCAACAGTGCAAAAGAGCAGTCCTCGGCTATTCAGGAAGACGGCGTCACAGAAACGTCTGAAGTCAAAGAACAGTGAAAGCACAAGTGCCCTAACGTAGATAGGCTATTTGCGTAAAACAGTTTACCTTTAGGGTCCAGCTCCACGTGGATGAGGTTGCCCATCACAGATGTGTTATGGAGATTATGCACCGCATCCTTCGCTGCTTTTACAGCTCCGAATACGACTTTAGCAATCCCCAAGTGTTTCTTGTTCTTCGGATTGTACAATATTTCCACTTCTTCAATGTCTCCAAATTTCTTGCACATGTCGGTCAGAAAACCCTCCCTTATGTTATCGTTTAGCCTGGCGAATGTCACCTCCTTTGGAGGCACAGGGCCAATGTAGCAGTCGTCAATCTGATGAAAACAAACAGCGTCCTTCATTTAAAGCATTGCTATGCACAAGAGTAAATTATCGTTCATAATTTTGACTTTCCAAGAAAGGTTCTCGCTATCACTAAGTCATGACGGCCTACTGAACCGCATGTTTCCACAGTTCTACCAAAACTGTACAAAAGATTAAAAAAAGTTTTGTGAGGGGGAAAAAGTAGCAGCCTATAGGCCTCGTCTAAATACAGGCATAATGATATCACTAAATCGACACGTACTAATATATCATATGCAAGCTGTGTAAACATGCGGCGTGGAAATAAACAGCCTATAAACTACTGTCAATTTGTTTAATTCGATACTCCCCAATAATATCATATGCACAGCCTATCGCTACAACAAATAAAATATAAAAATGCTGCGCTAAAATTAAATTGTAACCTACCAATACCTTCAAGTCTAATGAACTTATCGACCCCTAGTATATAGCCTATGTGATGATCAATGAGGGGGGTGTGACAACCTTAAATATTGGAACCGGGAGGTCGGTCTCCTTGTACTTGGCCCAGTGGCGTCCGATTCTCGGATCCCTGACCATGTCCACGGGTGGCATCCCGGAATCCTGAGAAATAGTGAAGAACATCAACAATGAGTCAGTCCGGCTACATCCATAGAAAGTCTAGTTTGACAGACCTCCGGTAGTCCACGGCGGCAGCATGCGCGTCGCTCACAACATTTCGTGCATCTAATATTCCTCGATTTCACTCAAAAGGCGAAAGAGAGCATGCAACATAAGACTAATATTTTTTTCGAAATCTCCTGACATTGTTTAGAGTGGTGGCCAACAATGACACTTTGATGTACTGTGTCAGGTGCTGTGACGACGAGAGCAAGCGTGTTTACTGTGTATGCTACATTGTAACATGCAGCGTTACAGTAGGCTACAGTCTGCTACAAATGTATCAATCGCTTCCAATAATCATTAGTGTTCACAATGCGCTGGTAACTTTACTCACAGGCATGCTAAAATGCTGTCCATCATAGCGGTACAGTTTGTGCGATCCCTTTTTTAACGCTGGGTCAATAATCAACTTGTAACTTCTCCAATGACTTCGTTTCTCCCCCGAACTGCAAACGGGATGGTTTCTCTCCATGCCGTTCGCCAAACCTGTGAGATTAAGAAGAGAAAGGGTAATAAACGATGTTATCTCGACATAACACATATGTTTCTGCATACATATCGCACAATGAGGGAAATGGGGGGTTAGACGCGGATCCCAGTTACCGAAACAGACATTTCAGAGGAAGAAAAAGACCAAGCTTACTTGAACTCTGCCTTCTACCGTGATCTTCATTTATATCCCCGAGTCTGGACATGATGTGTCCGATCGAATATTTCAGAACCAAACGACGAGATATTTCACCTCTCGCTGCTTACATTACATGATTTAAAGGATACTGCCTCCTTTTTGCGAGCCAACACATATTGTGTGCCTCTAGTCTGGGGTTTCTGTCTCTCCCACAATACACCACTATAGGCTTCACCAACCTTCCTCTGCTCCAGCACATTCGTTACGAAGTTCCTTTGACTCGGTCTTATTAAAGCTTCGACGGCAAGCAAATTATAAAATACCCCAATATTAAATCATTAACGCTAGAATTATTTCTTTCGCATATCTCAAATTCAAAAGAACAGCGACTTTGCGCGAATAAACAAGGCTTTCAAAAACGCGCTGAATCTGCCGCGTGGATTTACGGTAGCAGCAAATACAAGATGGACATTGGAAGCAGCCGATAAAGGAGTACAGAAGGACTGAACTGAAATGCGCCGTGACATTGCTGAAAACAATAATTTCGGGGAATCCGACCTAATTTAGACTACGTTTGATTTAGGTTAATGTTCATGTGATTTTTTGAACCTTCTAAAACAGAGGTTTAGGCATGTTGATGGTTATTGCCTTATACAAAATGTCTGAAGGGACAATGTTGTCAATCAGATTTATAACAAACTTGTAGTTTAAAATCCTAGTGTAGCCTATATTAGACACTTCTCACATTTCCAAATGTAGGGCTCTTGAATTACGCGTTTTTGAAAAGGCAAAGTATTGAACAGTTTGATTTTGCAGTGCTTGGGCAATTGGCTGGTTAACAGCACTACCCTTTCTGGCCAATCAGATTGAAGCACCATTTTAGCTCCTGCTATTAGAAGCACAGTCGACTACTTCCCTACCAGAGATCCGAGAGGGGGCTGAGAGCTCCGGCAGCCATCTTTCCTGCAGTGGAACTCAATGGCCAAAATGGGTTTCCTTTGTTTCCAAAGGGGATCTTATACTTCATTTCATCAACTCTTGTTGGACTACATAATATATTACAATGTTTCTGTTTGCAGGAGCTGAGAAGATGGAAGAAAATGGTTGGATGTTATCCCTTTGACATTTTTAAAAGCTTTTTTGCTCTCTTCCTGGAATCCATTTTTGTCCTATAGGTCATGGCACACCCATATAACAACCTTTTTCTTTCTTAAGAAACTTATAGTGAATAAACAGTTTAGTTTTATTAAATTTGCATTGATATAAAACACAGTAAATGCTTTTTAAAGGTATTGTACAATACATGGCCAATAGGAATACAGCTAAGTAAGTTGTTTTAGTGATTACTGTTCAAATGTAGAAGGCTTACATTAAATGTGTATTGTTAAAATGGCAGTCTTATGTGGTAGTTTATATGCTTGAAAGCCATACTTTGATATGATTGAATAATTAGAATGCTTGGCATTTGAAATGTACTAGACAGATGCATGCATTTGTTTAAAAATATCCATTTGGGGCTCTGGCGATATTGCCTCTCCTGTTACAGCAGGCAAAGCAGGCCAGGAGGAAACAATTGGCCCTGGCAGAAAATGCTGAATCACTGGTGTGACTGGTTAATGTGGTTGTAGATAGCCTACCCTTAACCCCCTATCAATGTTTTTCACATAACTACATTGTTACCAGTCACATTTCACATTGGACATCTGTCTGGTTATAATAAGGGACAGTACGTGGTGTCCTTAAACCTGATGAAATAGATTTTAAAAAAGAAAAGAAATTGATTATTTTTTTGTTATAAATCTTGACATGTACTCTTTTCTTCCAGAGGCATTTCCTCTAATCACATGTAAGTAAAGCTCTGTGACCTTGAACCAAGGGCATTTTCTCTTTAAATAATTCCTGCTTAACAACAACCTACTCCTTTCTTCTTAGTTGTTTTTCTTAAGGGTGCACATGACACTCTGACACAAAACTATACATTGAAAAGAACTCTGATAAAAATATTTACCTTAACATTTTGATGAAATACATTTATCAGGCCTACACGCTGAAGGAAAAGGAACGTTTTCATTGCCATCTTCGGATCCTGTAACTGTTTTTATGAAGGGGTGGGGATGCAACGCCTAAAAGGAAGAAAACAAGTGCTGTGTAACTATTTCTTGAATTAATTTGTTATTTAAAGTACGTAGGATCTCACTGACCAACGAGTCAAAATACTGAGTATCTTGAGGCTGTTTCAGTGCACATTATGCAAACCCTCTCCCTCTTCCTGGAAACAGGACAGCCGTAAAATGCGAACGCACTTCATTTAGAAGAAGGAAAACTGTTCAGCATCTGGCACGGGAATCTTTACAAATCTAAGGTAACAGTTTATAGATTCCCCAAACTGACTGTTTTTTACAAGTTTAACTAGAACATTTTATGTGAGGGTCAATCCATGTGGTTTAGATATTCTAATTGTTGGCGTTTAAAAACATATAGGCTACATTACAAAGCAGTCAGGAAAATATCATAATAAAAAATAATAAGCTGTAATGAAGCAAAGCACCGTTTTTCAAACTTACTGGCAATTAAAATAACTGTAATCCTTGTGGGGAATGAGTAGTTATGTAAGTAAACATTTTCTTTTAAAAAAAACTAAGGGCTAAGTTCATCTTCTAGAATTTTCTCCCTGTCGCCCCATGTCCAAAGCGACCTTTGATATGAACTGTCGTTAAATGGCTTCTCTGCTGTTCTCTTTTCAAAATGGCTTCTTCACACACACACTCATACACAAAGGAGATCATTATGTGCTCGAAAATAATGCTGCGCCATGACTGGGCGAGGTTTACACGTTCGAAAACAAGAGCTAATTCACCCCCTACCCAGACTCTTTCATTCAGAGCAGAAGGAAATATGTCAATGAAGATCAAGATGGCTTCGTGTGTAATATCTGAAAACGTTACAGAGGAGGAGAGACCATAGGCTGGCAGAATCCTCTTGCATAGTTGTATGGGTCTGGCAGATCTAAATTCATTCTGGCGGAGAGTCGTTGTGAGCTGGGGAGGTTGGCTGCGTGCCATGCGTTGGAGACGACTGCACCCACGTAGCCATATAAGGTCGGGAAAACAATTTCGAACACAGTGCAGCATTTCAATCAGCTAACACAAAGGGGATCCGGGCTTCTCTTGTGTTTTCTCATTTCCCCTTCAAGATGAGTCGGTGCAGTAATTCAAGGCTTTCGCCATGTACAGAAGATTGTTATCTGACAAGCAAGAAAATCCATTTTGTAGGGGAAAAGGAGGCAGATGGATGGAGGCTTGTGCAATGTGGGGCTTACGTAAAACAGCACTCAGGTGATCTCCCTTGGTTACTGTTACTAGACAGCTACAGTGTGTGTTGTGGACAGCGACGTGTTCATACCAGCTGCTTGTATGTCTGTTTCTTTTGCGCTCAATAGAATTCATCCATTGAGATTAGGGAGGGCCGGTGTGTTCATTGCTGCCTGCAGTACATACGTGAAACATTGGCAACTGTGATCTGCTAAACTGACCTTGGCTTCCCAGCTCTCCATTAGAAGCAAGGGTAAGAGCATTCCACAAGGCCATAATGATCAGAACCATCATTTATTCATTGTAGCATTGTTCAGTGCAGTGTTCAGTGGGCGCTCAATAGCTCCCGGTGAATATTAGCCTAGGCTTCTGCATGCGACAAAAGGTCATGGTCCAAAACCTGTTCTTCAACGAATATCACAAAGGAAAGTGTGAAACATGTCCTATTGTAATGCCTGAACCCAACAGACGGTGTAATCTACGTGTAGTTGGGTTCAAACCCGTGCCAGCAGCACCACACAGACATGTTTACCTGGCTTCTCCATTTCCCCACTCTCTCCAAGCAGGACGAGCGACTTGTCTTTGCCTCCCGCTGCCTTTGAAGCGGGTCGTAAGGCCGCTTTAGTGGAGCCGTGGTGTAATCTGCTGTTGTATGAGCGAGATTGTTACTATAGGCGACATATTTTGCTGGGATAACTTTTAACTCATCCATCAGAAAGGGGTTGGGATCGTGACCGCCACGCAGTCTTTTTCTGTGTCTCTTGGTTTGAGCTCTAGCTGAGCCGGAGACATGGCAAACACGCTGCGCAAGTCTAACAGGAAAAGCCTTGTGTGCCTAGGCGTGCTGCTGTCAGGAGAAAAGGGGAACTGGATCGTTCTGGTCAAGAAACAAGATTGAATTGCTGCAGTGTTAGTCACAACCTTTTCAGTCGGTAATCGTGAGTAAATAGCTGAATCCCCCGTACATAATAAACTTACAATATGTATATTTTTGTATGATCACTTGTATTCACGTTCCATCACATTTTTTGATATGACAATGACGTATTTGGTTCTTTTGAAATAAAGGTTTAGGCTATTGTAAATAGATAACCCGATGGAACTGGATCAATGCCAGCGATGTCATTTGATTCGGATGGAATTATCTGAGACCTTTTTAGTGATTGTGAAATAGGTTGTGATGGGGGAAACTGAAACTTTATTAGCAGAACAAGGCACATGACCAGCATTTTTCTCGGTTAATTGAAAACGATACTGGTGCGTCAAAGTGGACTATAATAAAACTACATGTAGATGGATTTTCAGAATATCCTGATTATTATGTAGAATGAATTGTAGTTTATAGCCAATGCAACAGGGAGAGTAGGCTATTGCTCTACTGGTAGGGAGAAAATAAGATAAACAACAAAAAAATAAAAAAAAAGTTCTGTTGCCAGTTTGGTTTGTTTAAAGTTGTACTGGGTAGTATTTCATTTTGTGTTTGGTGTGTCGTCGCTCTCGACAAACCGTGGTCCACTTGGGGAAGACGTATGGGTGGTTTGCTGCTGGCGATTTAAGGCCCTAGTAGCCTACCATCCAGCCACAGCACGGCAGACAGCGGCCATTTTAGCCCCCTGTGTTGGAAGAGATGGAGTACTGTGGGGATGCATATTTTTTTTTACATTTAAAACATTTGACAACGAGCTTATAGGAACACAATTACTGTTCATGGGCTGTCGGGGAAATTACGCCTTTGTTGTAGATCTCTGCGTGGTTGGAGTCGGTTAAGGTCCTGGACTTGGTCTGCAGGCTTTTAAATCTATTTATACTGTAAGCTACTTGAGAACAACAGCATAAGGTAGGCTTTACGAATTGAAATGCAGGCTATTTTAAGGTATTTGTAATCATAAACAAGTACCATACACATTGCTGGGTCATCTGTACTGTATAGCACGCAAAGGCAGTGTTGTCAGCTGCTGTAGTTTCTCGTGTACAGACACAAGCAGCGAGCGTTTCAAGGGTGAGCAGCAGAAGCCCGCTCATTTGTTCTGCGCAACAGCATTCTTTTGACCATTGGCAGGTCATTGCGGACTTAACGACGAATTGCAGGCTGTGATGGTCTAGGTTAATTCTAGTTTACACTGTAAGCTTATTTTATCTTAGTGGACATTTCTGTTTATCGCAGAAGAATGTGTCATATTGAAATGACATGGTGCATGCATACTCAGAAAATACTAGAACTGCTGACTTGAACTGGTCGAAGGTAACAAATCAATTTACATTAAGACGCTTTAATTTTGCCACGTTTACATACTGGCTCAATTTGTTTTATTTGTTTTATTGGTAGATCTCTCCGCATTAGGACTTGTGAATTTTGTCGAGGCATGTAAAAAATCCATCTCAGCTGCTAGTTGATCCTCTAGATGGCATTGAAAGCATGAGTGGTCATGAAAGAAATGGGTCATGTCTTAAATAATGACATTTTGCATTGTCCAGTTTTGCTTTGTTTTCTTTGGTTTTGAGACAGATCTGGTTGGCAGAATATTTGATATAGCCTAGTCTTTTTTTTTTTTTAAACCTTCTTTGAATAATAATTGTTGGAAAGTGTGTTGTTTTGTATGAGGATGGGTGGGGTTGGTCAATACATTATGTCCTTCTGTTACATTGGATGGCACAAACTAACAATAAATATAAAACATTAAGGAAATGTTTGACTCTGTGTGTTCACTTTTCTTTCACTGTATGTGTATGAGGGATCCCTCTATTCTATTATTCTGTTAAGGATATCTGTTGGTATTTCTTTGGATTATATCTGGAGTTATATACTTTAAAGTTTAATGTTACTCACTGAGTTAGTAAAACATTATACTGTTAAGGGGTGAGATACTCTTTTAGCTAACATGGTTCTTTTTATGTCGTACGAGCCTGTCAAACTGAGGAGTCAAGCTTTTGCCCTTGAACTTGAAAAAATGTATGAAAATAATGTCTGTGGTTTGCTAAGAATAGGCAGGATTTTCCTGGGAAAAGTAGGTGGGATTTCACAGGCATCCAGTCATGCAGACCTTCCGAGTGTTTGCATTTGCGTGTGATGACTTGTCAGTTATCATGAAGAAGTGCTTTTGCCTGTCAGATAATGTGCATTTCTATCAAAACACGAGTCTATCTAATCTGGCCTCATCTCAATGATATAGAGCAAAGATTAGTTCCACTATGGGGACAATGTAATAAATGGCTAATTACAGCCTTAATGGTGATTGGACACAGTTTTTATAGTGCATACTAAGGGTGGTGAGCACCACACACACACACCAGTTTACTAAGATGTGGGGATATGGTGGATGGGTTGGATGAGAAGCCGTTTACATGATCACCGTCTGTAGATTAGATTCAACCTTATTCTAATCATTGAAAGAGCGAACATATTTAACACCTGCCACGTGTGCTAGACATTATTAGGATGATATAAATGTAAAGGTAAATCAGGTTTCTAGGCCAAGTATACTGCATCCATCCCATCCTAGAATTAGTGAACACAGTTCAGAGATAAAGCGCACACTAACCTGGAGCAGTGAGCTATGCTACAGTGGCGCTCGGGAGATAACAAAGAAAGGCTCTTTAGCTTCATATAGGAGTAGCCCAATTTCTTTTCTTTTTTTTCATTGACTATTGGAAAGCCCAATTGATTAGTACCATGTAGTATCCTGTAGTTTACCTGCAATTGTACTGACCCAGGGAGGGGTCTCCTTTCCACAGTTAGCCCAGGTAAAATACAAAGATACAGAACACTACCTAACCTGAATCATGTCATGTCTCTATGTGTGAGGCCACAGTCAGCACAGATAGAAATACAGACGTGCAGCATGTCTCTACGTGTGAGGCCACTGTTCTGCGGTCTTGTCCTGCCCTCTTCTGATGCTCGTGAGATGACAGCAGCAGAGCTGAGGAGAGGGAGGGAGGGAGGGAGGGAGGGAGAGAGAGAGAGAGAGTGAGACGTAGAGAGAGATGGAGGGAGGGGGAGGAGAGGAAGTGGAGGAGGAGGCGGTGGCAGTACCGGCGGTGCAGGCATACGTCAGCCAACACTCTGCTCTCTCTGGAGTGTGTGTGTGTGTGTGGCGAGGACAGTGTGGCGAGGGGC
>NC_085007.1:5021803-5059303 GCF_963854185.1 Sardina pilchardus | reverse complement strand
GTGTGTGTGTGTGTGTGTGTGTGCGTGTGTGTTTATCAGTGTTTGTAGTGTGAGTGTACGGATTGACTGATGTGCGAAGTGACCCGTGGATGACCGGTGTGTGTGCAGCAGTTTGTGTCAAGTGGAAAAGATTTAGTGACGTGTGTGTGTGTGTGTGTGTGTGTGTGTGTGTAGTGATATGTCTCAGGGGTGTTTGTTGTTGGCAGTGTGAGGAGAGACGTGTGCGGTGAGTTACCAGTGTACGCAGTAAAACAGACCTAGTGCACCATTGCAAGACTGGTGTGTTAAGTCAAAAGGGTTGATATTTAGCATGAAGAAAAAGCATGAAGCATGAAGCATAAAGTATGTGTGAAGATCACTGGAGTGTATGGGGACCAGCAGTGTATGACTGTTATGTGTATTGACCAGTGCATGGCTACTGTGTATATGTGATTAGATGTGTGTGTGTGTGTGTAGTGAGTGACCAGTGCATGATCTGTGTGTGTGTGTGTGTGTGTGCAGTGACCAGTAGATGACGTCTGTGTGTGTGTGTTGCTTCTGTACTCCGGTCTGCAGGGGGACGAGACTCGGCAGCAGATCCAGGCCGACCTCTATCTGGAGTGTTCCGCCAAGTACCGTGAGAACGTGGAGGACATCTTCTGCGAGGCCACCAAGAAAGCGCTGGCCATCCGCCGCAAGAACCGCCAGAAGAAGAAGAGGAAGAACTGTTCTATCCTGTGACGGAACCATGATCACGTGGAACCATAAAGAACCAAACGGACATGTTATCATGCTTATAGCTCAACATTTGATGCACTGTTCTATCCTGTGACGGAACCATGATCATCACGTGGAACCATAAAGAGCCAAACGGACATGTTGTCATGCTGATAGCTCAACGTTTGATGCACACAGACTTTTTTTTAGCAAAGCACCCATGTGCTTGTTGACAAACCATGTGCGTAGGTACTCTCATAGCATATTTTATCAATTGTACTTTGACGTGTCTCTCAGGGTTTGTATTAGAGAAAACCTTTAGGTTGGATTGTGACATTTTTCACTGGTCAGGGAGACTGAATCACACAATACATCGTGTGATTGAGGGGTCCTACTGACCCTCAGACGAAGCAGGGACTCACCTCTAGTGTGTGTGTGTGTGTGTGTGTGTGCGCATGTGTGTGTGTGTGTGTGTGTGTGTGTGTGTGTGTGTGTGTGTGTGTGTGTGTGTGTGTGTGTGTGTGTGTGTGTGTGTGTATATTGTGTGTGTGTGTGTGTGTGTGTGTGTGGCCAATCCAACCTTTAACCTGTTTTGATGCTGCCCTGTACAGAGTGTGTGTGACACTCTGAGGTCCTGTGGTGTTGTGATGTAGAGATGCGCTGGCCTTTTTGTGGTTGGGTTTATAAGTGACCATGCGGAGCAAAGTCACCTCTCTGCCTGCTGACCTCAGAGACCGCTGAGCTGCACAACCTTTCACTCTCACGGAGGAGCTGAGCTGCACAACCTTTCACTCTCACAGAAGAGCCCGACTCAAGGAGGGAGGAGGAGTAGCGCAGATGCTGCCTCAAACAGAGCACAGAGCAGGAGCCTTCTTCTGCCACACAGGGAACTCTGGGATGTCTGCAGGAGCCTTCTTCTGCCACACAGGGAACTCTGAGATGTCTGCTCAGTGTCATATGTTTATGCTGCTAGTACCAGAGAATGGTGTGTGTGTGTGTGTGTGTGTGGCCAGGCCACTGTACAATAGACTCATTGCTTACATGAGTAGAGTTCTCTACAGGCTCCAACCTGTGTCAAACTGGTAGCATGTGAAACTGATGGGTGCGTTAATTGCACAAACTGTGCCTAGGACTATAAGAATTTCCTAAATTCATTTCTCTTTTCTTTTGCACAACCCACAGCGGATGGCAGATTGAATGCTTACTTTTTTGTTTGTTATTATTTTTTCTTTTTTTGTTTTATTTTATTTAGATAATAAAATGATTTTTGTACATATCATGGCTCAGCTTCACAGGTTAAGTAGGGCGTCAAACTGGTTTGTAGGCTTCACCGTGACATACCTTCCAGTTGATTTCAGCCCGTCACCATAACGATGGTGGTAGAAGTGACAGGCTTTGGTGTTCGCCATAATGGAATGTCTGAGAACATTAGTCCCACACTCAAGCCCAGCCCAAAGCCATGCTCAGCATTTGCATCACATGCATTTTAACACATGTCTGGAGAGAGTGCTGTTAAGGCACTGGAAAGCATTCTGTTGTCACTCTACCCTAGTTAAGTACCACCCTTTCCCAGGAGTCAGCTGTGGAAGAATGCGGTTATACTGCCTCCTACTGGAGAACCTGCCACACTTACAGAGCAAACATGAATGGCTGAGATACCAGTTGTATTCCATGTAACAGGAGGGAACATTAGGGGATAATCTGATGAGGATGAAGGTGAAGGTACCAAACACTACATGAGGCTGGTTACAACGACCCACATAACAAGGTCGATTTCTTCTCATAACAAATGAGAACACACACACACACACACACACACACACACACACACACATTAATTTACTATCACAATGCCTTTGCTCTCTGAGTTTCAAACTCATTTGTTTCCTCTGGTCTTCTGGTAGGGCAGCTTAGTAACCAAAGATTCTAGAGCGTGTATAGCGCTCTATGATCTTTGATGGTAACCCTCTAATGATGGTTTTGGATAAATGAGCAAAAGAATGCTAATTTATCCAAGACAACAAACAAATCGCTTCTGCAGAAATGGCCAGATCTGAAACCCAACCATGTTGAATATAAATCAGTCATTTACTTAAACAATTCTAATTTGACATTTTCTAGTTTTTAGAGTTTCTTTGCCTCAAATTATTTGTTTTAATCACATCCCATGACCCCGATTGATCAAAACAATAGCAGGATAAGGATAATTCTACATATTATGACTCTGCAAAACCCAGGTGATTCCATTAAGTTCTTAATACATCACTGCACATGACAAATACAGGGGAAAGGAGTGATCCATGGTGAAATAGAGGCATTGCATAATGCTGCCCAATCACCCCTCGTGGGTGAATCCTGAATGAGGGACGCTGCTTCTTTATCCAGTCTTCGGCACGGCTGCACTCCTCTAGGAGAGCGTTCCACACATCAAAGAGGATTACCCTCCACCAGCTCATTCTTAAACACGCCTGAGCCTTGGGCTGTCTCTGAGATGCACAAAAGCACTGGCTGAGAGCTCACCAAGAGACTACATTGTGAACCTCCAGAGACATTCTGTTCAGTAGCCTCAAGATGAATAATGTCTTAAGATGAATAATGCCTTTGATGAATAACAATAAATGATATGCAGACAGCTTCCCTTTTGGAAAGACTGGGAAATCTGAGGCGTGAAAACGACATTCTCATACGTAGTAGGCTACTGGTGGTAACCTACACGAGTCTGCGTTGATGAGCTCAGCAGGAACTCTCCCTAGTGGCCAAACGTGTAGTGACACTTGAAGCCTGAGGTAACCATCATGAGAGACTAAAAGAAGAGCCAAGGCATCACACAAGATTCTGATCCAAATTGCTTTATTCTGATGTCCAGCAATGTACAGTGAATGCGTGAATGCAAGAAGACAAACAAACAAAACACCTTTCGTCCTGCATTCAGCTCCAGTTTCTAGGCTTGGGTTGTAGGCACAGATTGCAGTCTTTACTGGGGAAAGCAGAAGGCCTGAAGACGATGGCAGTGACCACACACACACACACACACACACACACACACACACACACACACACACACACACACACACACACACACACACACACACACACACACACACACACACACACACACACACACACACACACACACACACACACACAGCATGTTGTGGTGTAATGACAATGGTGTCACAACGTACAACTTGCTTGTGTCTTACTCTTCATGCGTAAGCAACTACGTATATAAAAAGTATTTTCCACAAACAGTATTTCAGAAACATATTCAGTGACCTACTTATTTATTTTCACATCATTAGGATGCTTGCTTTGAAGTCTTAGAGAGGAGCTTGCTTGGATGGCCGGGGCAGTTTGGGGGGTAAGGCAATAGGCAAGCATGCCACGCCGAAACGTCCACCTAGATCCACGAAGGGCTGCCGCCCAGTCACATTTCCATAATCGTAATCACCGCCATTTTGTCTGTGCCATCAACA
Source organism: Sardina pilchardus (assembly GCF_963854185.1). NCBI lineage: Eukaryota > Metazoa > Chordata > Actinopteri > Clupeiformes > Clupeidae > Sardina > Sardina pilchardus. Next base: position 5,055,131 of record NC_085007.1, on the reverse strand, counting down.
CGACCTGTACACGGCCAATAGCCGTTGCTTGAAGTTACAAAGCGTTTAGTGACAGACACCTCCGGCAGTCCTACCCCATTACAGTAGCTGTGCTAGCATCAACTCCAGCAGCAGTCCTAAACCATTACAGTAGCTGTGCTAGCATCAACTACTGTACATCATTACAGTAGCTGTGCTAGCATCAACTCCAGCAGCAGTCCTAAACCATTACAGTAGCTGTGCTAGCATCAACTCCAGCTGCAGTCCTAAACCATTACAGTAGCTGTGCTAGCATCAACTCCAGCAGCAGTCCTAAACCATTACAGTAGCTGTGCTAGCATCAACTCCAACTGCAGTCCTAAACCATTACAGTAGCTGTGCTAGCATCAACTCCAGCAGCAGTCCTAAACCATTACAGTAGCTGTGCTAGCATCAACTCCAGCAGCAGTCCTAAACCATTACAGTAGCTGTGCTAGCATCAACTCCAGCAGCAGTCCTAAACCATTACAGTAGCTGTGCTAGCAGCAAAAGATGGCTTCACAGTACGTGATTATAACAAATCAGACAAATCACAAAACAGACGCGAGGCAGACTCGAGAGAAGTCTGCAACAAGAGCCATGATCTTTCGTTCTGCCATTAAATTTGACACCATCAAAATAAATTGCTAAATTTTTAGTCAATTTGACTTAATCTTGCACTTCTGCTTTACTTGAGGAGGGGGCAGCATCGATGGCATAGTGTAAACTACATCAGTGTAACAAGAGTGCGGTTCACTCCGTAACAGGACAGACACAGGAAGATCAGGGCAGAGAACTGCATAATAATAATTGCGCTCAGAATATTCCCAGTGGTCATAACTCAATGCATAGTCTGGGCCTCCCAACTCCGCACTTCACCGGCTGACAGACCCAGCAGATTCACTGCTCTTAGTGTTTTTATTTCTCTATACATAAGTGCTTAGTGGCATTGTCCTCCCTACAGCAGCGAAGGCTCTGCAGCTGAGATAATCCCTGGCTTAGACTGAGGGCCAATCGACATGACAACATGGTGTGTCTGTGTGTGTATGTGTGTGTGTGTGTGTGTGTGTGTGTGGGGGGGGGGGGGGGGGGGGGGGGGTGGCCGGGGGGGTGGGGGTCCATAAAATCCAGCACACACATCCAGCCAAAAGAATAAGAGGTTGCAATGGTGCTGCTGGTCTCCGTGTGTGTGTGTGTGTGTGTGTGTGTGTGTCCGTGTCCAACACCTCCAAGTGCAGCAGACAGCCCTGACACACACCTTGACACATGCTCTGGCTGAATCTCTCGATAGCAGCAGTGTGGAGAAACAAGCCATTCAGCCCTTCACGTCAGGACTCCCCTTTAGAAGATCTCTACAGTGCTCCTTCACCTACAACTCTGCCACTTCTCAACCGTGAACATCACCACCATCACCATCACCATCACCATCTTCCATCCTCTTCCCTTTGAGTTGAGGGGAGCTCCCATGAAATGTCCACGCTCAAAATGGAAAACGAACACACAAAGAACGGAAACTCCTGAATGCATGCACTTCATTGTCCCATCCAATTGCCCATCAGAACTGGACGTCCCTGGGCAGTACTGGACCCATACCACACAGCAGAACTGGGCAGTACCGGATCCATACCACACAGCAGAACTGGACGTCCCTGGACAGTACCGGACCCACACCACACAGCAGAACTGGACAGTACCGGACCCACACCACACAGCAGAACTGGACAGTACCGGACCCACACCACACAGCAGAACTGGAGGTCCCTGGGCAGTACCGGACCCACACCACACAGCAGCACAAGAACCACAACCATGAATCCACCCGCTTAGTGTTTTCGTTGCATGTAAACAAGTAAACCAGATGAGAAAAACAAACAAACAAACAAACAAACAAACAAAAAGAGACCACAGGAGAGCACAGCTGCCTTGACCTCCTGCCCCCACTGAGCCCCCGTACCCCATAATGCCCCTCTTCTCCTACCCCATAATGCCCCTCTTCACAGCCCCCCCCCCCCCCTTTCCCCAAAAGTCTTGAATGAAGTGTGTGCGTCAGGGTGCGATGACCACTCTGTTTTCTTCCTGCACTGGCCACTCTGTTTGGTGTTCATCTCCCGTCCCAAACTCACCAGCCCCCCCCCCCCCCCCCCCCCAAACACCGACCCCTCGTCTTTCTTCACCAGCCCCCCCCCCCCTCCCCCCCTCCCCCCTCCCCCCTCAAACGTCCTGATCCGGCTCATTCGGTCTTCTGCGGTTTCTCTTTGTTTTTCTGGATCTTCTGATGGACCACTTTGAGCGTTGTGAGAAAGTTCCCCAGGAACAGCACCAGGAATGTCAGCCCTAGCATGAACACCTGCAGGCGGACAGACACACACACACACACACACACACACACACACACACACACAGGTCATTCCTGCAGTCATTTTGAAGGTATGAAGATGATGACATTGCTGTTATAAATGTCAACCAGTCGGACCAGATCAAATCCACCTGGACTGGAGACCACACCCTTACCTGCCACTCCTTGCAGTCCTCATGGCTGGCCAGGGTAAATAGGGTAATTGCGTTGTACAACTGCCAGAACTAATGAAGAGAAAGAGAGAACACATCCTGGTCACCTCACAGCCTTTTCTCTTCTTGTGATGATGATCAACCCCTCCTCAAACCTTGTGACAAAGTTCATCTGATTGTTATTAATGGGTAATTAGCAATGTGTGTGTGTGTACAGTGCCTATAGAAAGTCATCATACCCTTTTGAAATAGTCACTTTTTTTGTCTTACAGCCTGAAATCAAAACCCATTTTAAAAAAAATCTTTTCCAGTTTTATTAACAAATGTAGCTGTACAACATCAAAATAATGAAAAAAAAGTAAACAGTTCTGAAAATTAATAAAAAATGAAAAACTAGAATAACAGGGTTGGAAAAGTCATCATACCCCTGACTTAATACTTTGTAAAGCTTCCTTTTGCTTTCATTACAGCCATCAATCTGTTTGGATATGTCTCTATTATAGCTTTGCACACCTAGATAGGGGAATATTTGCCCAATTTTCCGTACAGGAATGTTAAAATTTAGTCAAATTCTGTAGGGAATGGCGATGGACTGCTCTCTTCAAGTCAATCCACATATTTTCTATAGTATTTAAGTCAGGGCTCTGACTTTGCCACTCAAGGATATTCACCATCCTATCCTTAATCCACTGCTTTGTTCTTTTGGCAGTATGTTTAGGATTTTTGTCGTGTTGGAAGGCGAATGACCTCCCCATCCTCAGCTGTCTAGGAGAGGGACGCAGGTTTTCCTTAAGAATGTGGGTGTACTTGGCAGGATCCATTTTCCCTTCTATCCTGACCAATTGCCCAGTTCCCGCTGAAAAGAAACATCCCCACAACATAATGTTGCCCCCACCATGCTTCACACTAGGTATGGTGTGTTTTGGGTGGTGTACTGTGTTGGTTTTCGCCAAACATTGCGCTTGGAGTTCAGTGCAAAAACACATCTGGAATATTCTGCTACCATGTGGAAAAAGCTTATATGGTCAGATGAGACTAAGATCGAACTTTTTGGAGACTAAGATCGAAGTTTTTGGACTGAGCTCCAGGCGCTAACCAAACCCAGTATACACACCCAAACACACCCAAAACACACCATACCTACTTTGAAGCATGGTGGGGGCAACATTATGTTTTGGGGATGTTTCTCTTCAGCGGGGACTGGGCAATTGGTCAGGATAGAAGGGAAAATGGATGCTGCCAAGTACACCAAAATTCTTGAGGAAAACCTGCGTCCCTCTCCTAAACAGCTGAGGATGGGGAGGTCATTCGCCTTCCAACAAGACAAAAATCCTAAACATACTGCCAAAAGAACAAAGCAGTGGCTTAAGGATAGGATGGTGAATATCCTTGAGTGGCAAAGTCAGAGCCCTGACTTAAATACTATAGAAAATATGTGGATTGACTTGAAGAGAGCAGTCCATCGCCATTCCCTACAGAATTTGACTAAATTTTAACATTTCTGCACGGAAAATTGAAAAATATTCCTTTATCTAGGTGTGCAAAGCTATAATAGAGACATATCCAAACAGATTGATGGCTGTAATGAAAGCAAAAGGAAGCTTTACAAAGTATTAAGTCAGGGGTATGATGACTTTTCCAACCCTGTTATTCTAGTTTTTCATTTTTTATTAATTTTCAGAACTGTTTACTTTTTTTTCATTATTTTGATGTTGTACAGCTACATTTGTAAATAAAACTGGAAAAGATTTTTTTTAAAATGGGTTTTGATTTCAGGCTGTAAGACAAAAAAAAGTAACTATTTCAAAAGGGTATGATAACTTTCTATAGGCACTGTATGTATATGTATATATATACTGTATGTGTGTGTGTGTGTGTGTGTTTCTTTCTCTCTCTCCCTCTCCCTGCTGTGTGTACTGCACATGCTCTTGGCCCTCACAGGCATCTTGACCTTGTCTGGACTAGAGGTCACGTCTGGAATGTGATGCTACGCGTAGCGCTCTATGATCTTTGGTGGTGATGTAACAGAGACCCTGCTGAGTTAGTTCCACGACACAGTTCATCAGTTCTAAAGAATCTTTTTGGTTAGTCTCTGGTCCTGTGAGCTCCTCATCAGATGCACCATGAGAGCATATTTATAATATAAGTGCATTCATGAACAATTTGGCAGATGCAAATTATGAGTCGGTGCAACCCACTGTTTTATGCAAATAAATAATATATATGTTCTCATAATCAAGGGACGAGTTGTGGTTGCTGTAGGATCAAAACACTTGAGGGAAACTTCATACCCTACCAATCAGGTGTTAATAAGTGCTAAGCTCTTTATTAGGCTAATGAAAGCCAAGCACAGGTGGTAAAATTCTCCCTGAGGCTACTGGAGGCCAAGCACTGGTGCAAAGATTCTCCCCGAGGCTACTAGAAGCCACAGTTTAGATTCTTTCTAAGGCTACTGGATGTCACAGGTGTTAGGATTCTTTCTAAGGCTACTGGATGTCACAGGTGTTAAGATTCTTTCTAAGGCTATTGAAAGCCAAGCACAGGTGTTAAGATTCTTTCTAAGGCTACTGGATGTCACAGGTGTTAGGATTCTTTCTAAGGCTACTGGAAACCAAGCAGCACGGCGGGTGTTAAGACTCACATGGCCAAAGAAGAGGAAGGGGAGCAGGAAGGTGAGCCCTCTCCACATCCACGACTGGAAGCCCTCTGAGGAGATGACACACACACACACACACACACACACGCAGGCGCGCACACACACACACACACACACAATTACATTACAGCAATAGTAGTTGACAGTTAGCCCCCTAGTGTCATTATTCAATGCCATTTAGTGCTTATACAGTACCAAGTTCTTCAAAAACTGACTAAACGGGTAATGAAATTACACAGTGCAATATAAAGCATAAAATTAACTACCTTATCAATGGCATGGGTCTCTAAAACCTGATCTCTAACACAGTATTTCATACAGCATTCACTCATATTCAGTTATTGATTTGAACACATTTCTATTCTACAACCATATACACTGTGTCTGTATGTGTGTATATCTGACCCATCAGTAAACATTTGTGCGAGGGATGTGAACCTCCTTCTCTCACGCCATTCCCCGTCACTGGGTGCCTCTCATTTGTGTTTTATACATCCTCCCTTCCTTCCTCAGTCCTCGTCCTCACTGCGGTCTATGATGTCTCTGATCTAGACAAAGAACGATGGGCCGGCAACAATGGGATAGTCTATCCAGTGTTAGCTATAGATCAGTGGGAACGAGCCTAGGAGGACAGAGCATCGAGGATGGAGGAGAGAGGTTGAGAGGCACCCACTGTGAGGATTAAGGCGGAAGTGAGAGAGCACGGTGCGGTGGATGAGTGAGCTAAGGCAGCTCTGTATGGGGCCCTCGCGCTGTGGCCCCCTCTGGGGCCTCTACAGCTTAACACACACAGCCGCCTGAAAAGTGGACATCTGTTTTGTTTCCTTTGTCGTGCAACACCTCACGGCGCTAAGGGTTGTGACTGCTACAGAGCGCTGAATTTCACAAACATTCCATGGCCTCACATCGATCATCGCTACGCCACTGCTAGTCTTTTAGTCTTTAGTCTAAACCAGGGTTCCACATTGATGGTTGCCTGGATGCCCTTGGCTACCAAATTGTTGCAAGAGGCAACCAGATTTGGTAAGCTCTGGCAACCTAAAGATCAACTTTTAACCACTTTGAAAAGTTAACGTTGAATGCTGGTCTGAACACCCTAGAGCCCTTGTACACCCTTGTATGCAACCTTATACTCTTGTATAACCTTAACTCTTCAGTTGTTCTACCCATGGCTCTGCACTACAAACTAACTCTTAACTCTTTAGTTGTTCTACCCATGGCTCTGCACTACACACTAACCCTTAACTCTTTAGTTGTTCTACCCATGGCTCTGCACTACACACTAAACCTTAACTCTTTAGTTGTTCTACCCATGGCTCTGCACTACAAACTAACCCTGACTCTGCAGTTGTTCTACGCATGGCTTTGGGGGCCCAATCCAGCAGTTCTACCCTAAGGCCCCATGGCTGGATGGGAGGAGGAGGGAGGGAGGGAGAGAGGGAGGGAGGGAGGGAGGGAGGGAGCATGTCAGCTGACACAGCATGAAGGACATGCAACAACTCTGAAGCTTGCGGCCCTAAAGGTGCCCAAAAACACCCCAAAAGGCAGAGGAATTCACTAGGAAAATGTACGGTCTAACAGCGGACAGCATGTCAGCACATGCGGATAGAATCTCTAGAAAGCAGGTCACGCAGTCCAGTCCTGACTGGTCCGCACAGCAGCAACAGACGCAGGAGAGGACATTTACACCAGAGCCATTACTGAGGCGTTCTCCAGCTGACCGTCTGTCTATTGTTACAGACAGGACTCCACTGGAATCAATGCAGCACTTTAGACTCGGAGTGCACCACGTGTCCGTAAAAACGAGACGAGTGTGTATTTTTATGCGTTAGCTCTATTTTTAGAAAGAGCACACACATACATACACACACAGCAAGGTGAATTCATTCACTTACGTTTCACTCGGGCCTACATAATCCGCTTGCTTTGTAAATCCACAGCAAGTATGAAACACTGCACACACTGGCGCCATTGTTCGTTAGGAACACTTTCTTTGATTGGGACTGGGGGTCAGTGACAGTCCGGCACAAAGCTGCATTGACACCCTGTCCTAAGACTCTCTTTGCTGTGCTATTCTGGATTATCCTGGACTATTCTGTATCTCTAACCACCGATCATTTTAATTTGGGCCACTTTAGCCTCTTTGTGGCCTGTCCCCAATCTTATATTATGAGAGGATATGATTTTATGCTGTATTGATATGATTCCGGAAAGGGTTAAAGCGATAATCAAGGATCTTTGGTGATTCTGTGTGGTATGTAGGTTGTTGAAGATGTGTTATACGTATGCGACATGATAGATGTCTTTTGTAGATGTTTTGTCCCGAGCACACCGAGGCTAATCCCTAACAGCTACACAACTACTACCAAGTCCTATTGCAGTGAGAAAGGTACTGAAGAACTGAATGGTGAATCCCTCTCCTCTTACCGACGGTCAGGTCCAGCTGGTTTCTCTCCCCTAAAGCCCGCAGCCGATACAGACAGCCACTCTGGTAGTAGTACTGAAGAAACTGTAAAAAACCTGAAGCACAAGCAATGATCTATTAATTACTAATTACTTAACTAATTAATTAACACGACTTATCATTAACACATTCCCCCCCCGCCTCCAAGTAGACTTTAATATGGCAGACAGATTTACTCTAGTGAGCAGTGATAACATTACATTACATTAAAATGTCCAAAGGTACTTACATATGTCAACTATATTACAAAGGATGACACTGTTCCCAGAGCAACTTGAGGTTAAGTGCCTTGCTCTTTAACCACTACACTACTACCGCCCCTTATAAAAAGAAGTCACTCAACATCTGAAGAATGGAAAGCCTTTCTGTGCAAACTAGACAGAATTGCTGTCAATTGGACTTACTCTGATAGATGGAGAAAGCCAGGAACTGACTTCTGAACATCTGATACATTGATCCCTCTGGCCTGGGACACAAGCACAGACAGTAAGTTCATTCCTTAGTTCATTTTGAAGTGATGACAATCTACTCAAGATCCAAACACTGCTAGGGAAACCCTGTCGTGGGTGAAATTCACATACATACAGTAACACATTAACTAGCCATTAATGTAAATGCAGATAAATTATGGTATGTATGACTGTTCACCAATGACTATTCTATTGACGAGCTTGATGACATTGTAAGATACATATAGCCACTGCAGTGCATAGATGACTCCTCTGTGGATAGAGTAAGGGGCACTAAACATATGAACAAAGAGAGATACTGCCTTGTGTAAATAACTACTCTACAGGCGAACTGCCTTGAGTAAATAACAACTCTACTCTACAGGCTAAGAGACAAGCAAAGGAGGGGTGTTGAGAAGGGAGAGAGCAATCACCCCACCTCACCAGGAGACGTGGTCTGGGCTGGCTATAACCCTGCAGCTTGACCACAATGCCAAAGAGCCAGGCTCGTTGGTATGGCAGTCAGAGTGCATACTTAACCCTATCCACCTCATTCCTTAACCCGGAAATATGCATCGTTGCGATGGTTACGATACTGTTTTCAACTTCCGTTCATTCTGTTAACATGTGCGTTCTCCATAGCTAACTAGATTATGCCTCAACTTCGATTTCTTTCGAAATGTTGACAATTCTGCCCTCAGCATGTATATACTGCATCACATATAACCGATATAAAATAGAAAAGTTGACTTTTATATGCGTTATGACATGTTAAGCACCGTAAACCGTCACGTTAAAACAGATACAATGCAGCTTCGCCGGAAATAGAAAACCGTCTCGGTGTCATGGCGACCCCCATTGTTGGCTGCGGAATATCGTGGATAGTGACAACCAGACCATTTATCCGTGATCACATAAGACACTGCAGTGGACATGATGTGGCTCTATGGACAGACTGTCATGGCAGTGTGTGTGTGTGTGTGTGTGTGTGTGTGTGTAAGGCCCAGGCTACACCAAGTCCGCAACTGAAATGCTACATTTGCGGTGCGGAAAAATAATCTTAGAAGACTGATAAGATGTCTGTAAATGGACTGACGGAAGAGAGTTCTGGAGCGATAAGCTAGAAGGGTGAGAACACGTCTACGTACCAGGTCAACATGACCCCCGACAGGAAGGTAGAGACATAATGATGTAAAACCCACCATCCTTTGATTCTGAGAAGCACACAAACCACACATCAGCCGTCATAGCAACACGACGACACACAAAAAGCACACCGTACACAAATCACATTATGGTGCTTTATCTTCACCAAAATATTTAGACTACAGAAAACATTCTATGGTTTATAAAAAATAACAAGATTAGATAAATAAGGTAGCATTGATTAAAGTTAGTTGATTACAGATTTCCCAGAGATGTGAACAAATGCAGTAACAAAGGATAGAATTCATCACACAACTAATCCTGTAGCACGGGAGGCTGGAGACTCCGGAGCAAAACTACTGTAGCAGCTACTCAACAGCATGCGCAAATATGAGAATCGACGTCTAAGTGGAGCAAAACTCACCGTGACCCATTACTGATCAGAATACTCTCCCTTATCGTCAGTGTGCAATAGTACCAAACGAGTAAAAAATTGAAGATTTCATCTGTGACACTGGGGCGGAAAAGAGAGACAATCATGTTTTGCGAACGTGTAATAGCAAACAGTCAGCGTTATCAACTTCCTGATATAAACAAACTCCCATTAAGGTCCATTCACACTTCCACTGACACAATAACGGTTATCGCTACAGTTTCAAATGCGACTCTAGCCGATAACAGCTCATTGCACACTATAACAACAATGACATGACAAACAATATCAATATCAATCTATAACGACATGACAAATAATATCATTTGGCCTCACTTCATCAAAGCGGTTGTGTAAGCAATAGAAACACTGATGCCAATCATCCAACTTTAAAAGCATCACATTTATGGCAAACATTAAAAAGCATGACATTAAAAGGACATCAAATAGTAGAGAACAGACTGCTCACCGGTAGTTGAAAAAGAAGAGACAGGCCATGGCACCAAACATCAGAATAATTGTCAGGTAAAGTTTGAACTTCTCATATTCATCTTTATAGGCAAACCTAACCCAGGGAAGTAGGCAATGGGAAACAAAATGCAATTGAAACCTTGAGACATGAACTCAAAATGTTGTGTATATGAGATATGGAAGATAGCAGAAGTGTTACTCATAATGTGGACATTACTTAGCCTGATTGCTGAGAAGAGTTACATTCACATTTCCCAAGACCAAATTTAAGTACAATCTGTGGGGATGAAAACAGATAAACACACAACTTATACATCAGCAAAAACAACATGTGGAGAAACGCACTTGCATATGTATACGAATGCATGCAAACACACAGACACAGACACAGACACAGACACAGACACAGACACAGACACAGACACAGACACAGACACAGACACACTTCAACACATTGATTCAATCCTGTGGTTTATTTTCAGAGAGATATGCTTAACTAGCCTGGAAATATCCAGACTATTTCATGAAGTGAATTGAGTCTGGCAACTCTCGATTGGGACACATTTGCAACACTGCATCGCAACGGGCACCAACTTTGAAATCATTGGTCGAGCCTTACCAATCACATTGATCGGAGATGTCTAACATTACTTCTTACTTCGCCTAAACTTTACAAACTGACCATAAACAGCATCAACAGTCAGGAAACAATGTATGTGGGTCTACCTTTGCTGTAAATATATATCTGCATTTTCCCAATTCCATTCTTTTGATGTTTGCAGGCGTTGCTACTTCTGTTTATCACAATAAGTTTCACTTTCATCTTCTTCTCTCGTCACTGACTGGCCTGAGGGAAATGGTTATGACCTATCTATAGGTTGCCAGACTAGATCTACCTGAAAGAAGATCTAGGGGGCTGGGCCAGGCTAATACTTACCCATTCTTCTTTGGCAAATATGCTTCCATATCAAAGAAGACATGTTGTTTCTCTTTGATTTGGCCTTCTATGTCCTTTAGTTGTTCAGATTGTTTCTCATCGGATGTCAAAGCGCATCTGCCAATCACAACAAGAATAGTGTCAGGACAGTGCACCAATGCTAGCCCATTCAGTCCAAGTAATAGATATAGTCAAATTAAAACACATGTCTGTCAAACACAGGAAGACTATTAAATCAGAGCAGTAAACCAATAGGAATATTGCATGCAAACGTTTGGCTAATGTTGTGTGAATTGTGTTGCGCTGATGTGTTGATGCATACTTGTGCAAACTGTGCTTGAGGTCCTTAAGGCCTTTCCTCTGCTTGCTAATGGCACTGCTGCATATCGCCTGGAGACTCGTGAGCTCATCCAGCTTCTGTCGGTACACCTTATGCGTCTCCTGAAAACAAACAGGGAAGAGAGTGATGAAGCAATAACACATTGGTCTGCATACAATATATTCTACTAACGCTGCGATGAAGGTGATGAAACCTGCCACTCACATCACACATTCATCTGATTTTTAAAAAGCACACAGCCACATATCCTATAAATATATCCTATATATATCCTATACAATACATATATCCTATGTATAGCCTGGCTGACTTGGCCATAGCGCAGAAGACCCAGCCATGTTTCCAGCAAACAGCTCAGTCTTTACGACCTGTTACTCCCCCGACAAGACCAGACGTGCTCACCTGACTACACAAACCAATGAGGCAGTGTCAGACCTTTAACTCTTCACTGGAAAGATAAACCTGGAGTAACCTGGCTTTAGCTCAGCTCAAAAAGCTGTCTACCTCAATTCGGTGCATGCATCTATTTAAAGAAAATGTGAATTATCAGCCACCTCTGCAAAAACATACAACAACCTACTGTTAATCATGCATAGATGGCCAAGTGCTTTTTGACACACTCGGCAAGTCAGACACTGCTATCAAGCTAACTGGGCTATTAGCTATTGCTAGCTCTCCTGCCAGTTGTCAAATAGGTGAGTATCGGACTGTCAGAGCCAAATGGGATGAAGGTGAATTGCAAACAACTTCACCCTGTAACCAATTAATCGGTATATGTTGTTATATGGCAAACACTACCAAACACCAGTGAATCCACCTAGAGTGTTTGTTGGAAAGACAAGGTAGCCACTGGGACATTAGCCAACCACTCGTAGGCTGTCTACCAACAATAGGAATATGATAACCTTGTAGCTAGCTAGCTAGCAAACTGCAACAGCTCTGAAGCAATGCCCACGTTACTCCAAGCACACAGCAAGACACGGCCGCCTTGCACGCAATAAAACACGAAAGTTATAAACGTAAGCAACTCCTCACCTGCAATTGCTGATATTCTTTCTCGATTTCGTCCCATTCAGTTTGACACTTCTCAAGTGCCATCGTCCCCCGCTTCCCTGCGCGCTCCTTGCCTCGCACCACCGTGGACCACAGCGGTGACTGGCTGTCTTAACGCTGTCCAATGGCGCATGCGTGTTGATCGGATACAATTTCTCTCATCCCAATTCTTAGCCATCACAATCAGCAACTGTGTCCAATGTGAGGACAGTGTTGCATAAGTGTTTCACTTCTGTGAGCTGTGTCTGGTACTATCAACTCCTTCAGAGTAGAATACGTACCCTTTCTGCACAACTGTTTTCACAATTGATAATGTATTGAAATCAACAACAATGACTCTAATAAATAAAAAAAACAACCCTATTTTTTTATCATTCACTATGAACGTACATTACCAATGAGTATGTGATACAAAATACTTACAATATAAGAAAACGTTTTATTTGAAAATCACACGAAATGTAATGTAATTATGTGCTTTCCACGCTTGGAATTAACATCTGGGCAACTGGCAGGTCTGCATGTTCACCTCCTGCAATACATGTCACGATGCAAGCCATTGGTGTCTTTTTTTTTTAATCAGTGGAGTTTGTCACTCCCCAAAAAATCAGAGTATTCTACTCAGTTCGTGAAACTGATATTTTCTAATCTATACAAGTAAAAGTATTCTTCGTAAGGTAGACTGGGCTGACACTGACATGACCATCATCACTAGTCTCAGACATGTGTAGAGATTCTAGAACACGACAAACAGAAACTTTGTAGCCGGATTCTAGACTAGAAGACTGGTGTGTTGCTAGAATCTTTGGTTGCTAGGTTACAAGAGGACGCGTGCTGTAGCAGGCCAGGAATCATGGTAGCTGGTTCTGTCGGCACTGACCTAAGTTAGTGCGCAAATTTGTTTGTCTCAATTGCCTTGTTCAAATCAACAGTGAACTGAGCTAATAGGAGTCGTTCACTGAACCAACACAGCCAACCGTTTTTGTCCACAAAAGGTACTGTTGTCAACGTTTTCTCCATGTATTTTATGGGTGCTAGCTAACCGGGTGAATAGCTAACATCTTTGCCAAGTACACAATGTTACATTGTCCAGGACATCTACAGTAACTTGTCGAACGGTCTTCAATTTTATATTTCATATTTGAAGGAATGCCTCATAAGAAGATACCAAAAACAACGGTGCCTCCAGTGAAAATCTGGGAGCAGAAGGCACAGAAGTGTGGATTGCTGCATAGTGTCTATTCCGTCAATGGGGACAAGTACACTGGAGAGTGGCTTGATAACAAAAAACATGGTGATTTTTTAACTGCCTGACCCCCTTCTTTTATTCATTATTCTTCTTGTCCTAATAACGCTGTCAACATAATAATTCTGTTGTATGTACATAAGGTAAAGGAACCCAGGTTTGGAAAAAATCAGGGGTAATATATGATGGTGATTGGAAATATGACAAACGGGATGGATACGGTACATTTAGTCGTCTAGATCCTGCAACGAATGACTACAAAAGAATATACTGTGGTGAATGGAAAAATGGCAAGAAAGATGTAAGTGCGTTTCAGAATAGGCAATTATGTGAACTCATGCAAGCTTTATATTGTTTTTGTATGTTTGTGTTATCAAAAAGTCTTATAGGATTCCAATCAGATTTTGGAATTTCTTTTGGACAATCCTAGAGGATTCCTAAATCCTGTAGGATTGTTGCTATTGGAATCCTACAGGATTTTAGTTCCAAAATCTGATTGAAATCCTTTTTGATAAGGGTTATGCATTTAGTGAACTTGTTCCTTAGTAAAACTAATCTCGTCCATAACGTCAAGGGCTTTGGGACGCACTTTTACGGTGAAAATTCCTGGTATGAGGGAGAGTGGAATGAAGGCCTGAGATTTGGATGGGGCAGAATGTACTATGCCAACGGAGATACATACGAGGGTGAATGGCTGAAAGATAACCATCACGGGCAGGGCATGCTGCGACTTGGTATGGTCTTGATTGAATCAGTCTTTGTTATACAGATATATCACTATTCTTCCAATGGCAGCAGTGCAGTTTATCAGTAACAGGTCCTGTTATCCGTGTTCTAGCCAATGAGAACAGGTACGAAGGTGGCTGGAGGCAAGGGAAGAAGCACGGCCCTGGAAAATTCCTCTACCAGAAGAAGGGTCAGCTGTACGAGGGCAGCTGGGAGAATGGAGTGGCTAAATGTGGGACAGTCTCGGATTTTGGGAGAGAAGAAGCATCAAACCCGACAATGTACCCTATTCCCCAGGTGAGGACACATACTGTACATCAGGGTACAGTGTGTTAAATGATCTGTGTCTAATCATACTGCCTTTTATTTAAGCAATTCCATTATTATTTTTCTCCTTAAAGGTTCGGTTGTTGGATATGAATGCTGTTCTAATGGAAACAAGTTGTTTAGTAGAAGTAGACTCAACTGAGTCCTGAAAATCACAAGCCAATCCTGCCTTTAGCTCATCTCAGGACTGAGTATGGATTTTTGAGACGTCTCACTAACAAACTTGGAACAAACATCAACAACTGCACCAGTAGGATTTCTCTACCAACCTGAGTTTGTGAATGAACTTCACAATAAATTGAAGTCTTCACCCTACATGAAGACATTTACTGCTTTCTGGGGCATTACCAAGTGATTCTTAAAGCAGCATTACAGAGTAAACAGTGTATTATATTTCCAAATTGCATGACGTGAAAGAGTTGCTTTCACTGAATTTGAATGACAGATGTTTTTATCTGTCAAATTAAATTATATTAATTAAATATCAAAACACAGCAACACTATCAATATAATATTGTGTGTAAAGACATTGTGAGACTACACTGTATTGATAATTTCACCCATCTCTATCATAAAGGGTCAAATTGTTGCAAAGACTTGCTGTAAATAACAACCCAAGGTAATTTAGAGATTCTTAACTAAAATGGCAATTTATAAAAAATCGGTTGAAAACATACAACTATTCATTAACATATGACAAGAAAATTCACAAAATCACTTCATACAATAGTCAGTCATTCATAAATGTTCAACATTTACATATTTTGTGGCATGGTATAAATATCTACATTAATAGTCACAAGAACATAATCATCTATGCCTGCAACTGGCAAAGTGCGTGTGGCATTAAATCTTCAAATGAGCTTATAAACTTCATTAGAAATTCAGAAACACTACAATGAACACAGGATTTCACAGTAACAATTAAAATCACAATTAAGATGCAATTAGCAAGATCTCGTAATAGCCAACTTAATTTTCAAATACAAATGGGTGTAGTTACGCCAATGGGCTCTACATTTAAACCATGAGGCACACTATGTACAGGCTTCTGTGCTGCAGAGACCACTGCAGTAAGAATAGGCTGTCACACCAATATTTGCTGATATGACATGTCTAAAAATTATCGCCCAATTAAAGTCTATAAAATAAGCCTACATTTAAAGGGACACTTCACCGATTAGCATTAAGCTTGGTATCGTTAGAAAATCAGTCATGTTTTTGAATGGTCGTGCATCATTCCCTCAGTTTGCCTTGAGATGGGAGAAATACGGATTTCAATGTTGGACTTCCTGCTTTCAATGATGTAAATATCATCATTTTACATCATTGAAAGCAGGAAGTCCTATTCATGGGTTTCATTGAAATCCGTATTTCTCCCATCTCAAGGCAAACTGAGGGAATGATGCACAACCATTCAAAAACATGACTGGTTTTCTAAAGATACAAAGCTTAATGCTAATCGGTGAAGTGTCCCTTTAAAAATATCCTTCATGCATGAACATGTGTGGCTTCCTTGGCAATAAATACACATTGCTCCCACAGGGCGTTTTAGACAATATGTGTGAAGCTGAATTGTTCACTATTAGGGAATGTAAGCTAGGATCAGACCATCGTGAGACAGGTTAGTTTTACTCTGATGATGATGTTGCAATGGTAATCCTGCTCAGTACAACAAGAATCTCTTCCACTATAAAATCATTACCTTCATTGAAATGCACTGTGCAATTAATTCAGTCAGTGTAGAAAATACAAACATGCACATACATGCATGAGTTCAAGTTCAACAACAGCAGCAACAGCTGTCCCCCCCCCCCCTTAAGTTAACAACAGCATAGGAAACTATGGATTTATATGCCAAATGTACATCCATTATGTTTAAACAATGTGTTTGATTGTCCCAGCCCAGAGTGAAATGCCATTATAAATAAATACTTCATGAAAAACCATAAGGCCCTGATTTAAATGCTGGACAAACTGCAAGTTGTCTGAAGTCTAACTAAAGCTTGCTTAATAACGATGCAAATTCTAATTTGCAAAGTTGACACCTTAAAAAAGTTCCTAAGCACTAACATCAGTGAGTCCGCCAACAATGCCTCACGCCCCATGATGCCCTTGGAAAATTAACATTCTAAAGAATATCTGGGTTCATTGAATTCTACATAGAATTTTAGAACCTTGAATTGTTGCGGAATGGAATCTTGTGTTAGAATGTTCAAAACCCACCCTTTTAAAGGTTACTTCATGGCATGCACAACGACTCTGTTCATAGACTGACGTTACACTCCGCCCAGCATTCAAATTAAGGTCCTTCAGTTTAATTGTAGCAGGGCTGTCTGATGTAGCCTACCCTTACGTTTACATATTTTGGTTTGAAGCGGACCACCAACTTCAGATGCCACTCTCATCATCATCATAATCAGCTCACATTGATACCTGATCTTCAGAAATGATCCCAAATGAAGGCTTGTGCTTGTCAGCCAATCACTTCCCCTCACAGAGAATTTAAACCTTCCACAGTCAGACACAAGCTCTCTAAAACCATAATACTGTCCTCAGACTAAAAGAAACAGCTGTGCACGAGCTATAGGCTACTAGCAACAGTATGCCCATGCAAGCAGGGAATGATAGGGATCGTCCGTATCCTCTCCTCCCAATCCCAGCGGCTCTCTGCCTCCTGCTCAGGGGTAGTGGGAGGCGGGCGACTGGAGAGCGGAGACGTCCCCTCTGTTGTCCAGCTCGTTCTGCAGCCGCGTCAGATCCTCCAGTTCCTCCAGCTCCTCGAACTGCCGGTCGGTCTTGTGGCTGACCAGCGACCGGTAGAAGTGGACGGCGAAGACGATGAAGACGAGTCCGAACGGCACCATGATGGACGTGGAGGTGATGGCGGCCCACACGCCGGCGCTGATGGTGCCGTTGCGGATCTCCGTCCCCGGCGTTCCTTTGTCCCGGCTCTTCTCCGGCCTCACCGGCAGGAACTTGACCCAGCAGAGCAGGACCACCTCGGCCAGGAAGAGCAGCGTGCCGATGACCGTGGAGAAGGCCCAGGCCAGCTCGATGTGGCGGTGCATGCGCTCGTGAGGGGACTCCTTCACCGAGTTGAGGTTGTGCACGTTGCTCACGGCCTCGATGTTGGGCAGGATGCAGGTGCTGACCATGAGGGCGAACAGGTGAACGGCCACCAGGACGGTGGTGCAGGCACTAAATGCGATCAGCAGGCCGGGGTGGTAGTCGTAGGTGTTGTCAAGTTGGACTTCCACCATTGCCACCTGGGAGGGACAAGATAAGGTTTACAGGTCATCTGTAGGCTATGCAGCACCAGGTAGTGATATCCAACTAATGTGCCATCTTAAAAAAGGGATTCTGAGGAAGTAGTATTATGCAAGCTACAAAGACAGTGGTTACTACCAAAAAAAAAACCCTCCAAACACATCCCAAACTCACGCCCCACTATCCAACCTGGAGAATGCGGGTTTTGGAGGAAAAAACGCAGCAGCTATGCGGACTGGGTGCTAGAGTGGAGAAGACACCTTCTACGATTCAACTGATGACAGAGCACTGCACTGCAACCGTGACACGATACTCCAGCCGTCATCGCTTCACAGAACAAAGTTCAAAGACATACGAAACGAGAATGGCTAAAGGAGTTTATGGTCCACTGAGCAGTCACACAAATATGTAAAATGATAACCATGTTAACGTTAACGTTAGTTAACAGCCCCATATCGGCGACAACGCCGAGTCGAGTCGCACCTCTGCTGCCTCCATATGTGTAGGATATAAGGAAGTAGGCTAGATTAATACATGGGTTAAAAATAATCCACACTATTTAAATCGATGACGGCTTTAAGTCGAAATGCATTATCCTTTCACCCGCTATGCAAGACTGATGCCTAGGGTGCCTAACCTCATGACTAGAGCAGTAGGCTAAGTTCCTAACACGTGCAGTAAAGTTGACAAAGCACCATCACAAATAGTCCGACGAAGTTGGAAAATAAAACAGTAACACTTGTATAGAAGCATACCATGACGACCCCCCCTCCGACACATTACATTTATTGACTGACCAAGGGATTTTGGTCTAGAGGCACTCACCATTGCAAACCCTGACAGAAGGGCTGAGGTTCTACTTGATGCCTTTAGTTTGGCTCTACTCAAGTAGAGCTTTCTCCAAGACAGCGCCTGCAATGAGTGTTCGCTCCGACTCATTGTGCAGAAAGAGAAAAGCTACAAACTTTCACTACTCGTATTTGACTGTAGCCTATCCAGTTCTGCCAATAATATGGAAGTGTCAAGATTAACGATATTTAAGGAACTTAATGCCACACAGTCATTTCGTTAACCGGGTCTTGCTACTATGACCAGTTCGTTCTGCCAGCTGTAGTCAGTGAAAGCACATCTGAAGCTGACCGAAAAACCTGCACTCCACATTACCCAAAATTCAATGCGAAACACTTCCGCAGTCAATTCTGCCACCTAGTGGTTGTACACAAAACTTGCAGTACTTTCATCTATTTATGTAACGCGAATGTAGCCGACCATCACAGCTAAATACTATGGCCATTATAAAAAATGCACGATGGACACATTTAAAGGCAGCATAGACAATGATCATGTTATGGTATATTTCAAAGAATGTATACATATTTAACACGTCTGAGCATTTTAAGATTTAATTCCTCTAACATTAGTTGTTCAAACTGCAATAGAACTTGTTAACATAGACTATTATCTATACATAGGCTACTGCACCATTTGTTTCATAAAATGAATATAACAACTGCATTACTAAATGTCGAAGGCTGATAACTGATAGATGACATGTTAAAATTATGTGTCATATTCGTCGGTCTAAGAGTAATCCTAGCCCATCTGTGATCAAGCATCACACCAGCAATCATCAGCGCGTGCGTGCAGGACGTTGCAGACTCGTGACACAAGGAGAGGGAAAAACAAGCGAATATTTCGATTTTAAAAACGATTACTCGGGGAAATACCACCAACATGACCTTTCATAGCGCTGAGGGCGCGAAGTGCGGGCGATTTTTAGGGTGAACTTGTGAATAAACATGACGCACTACGTCGAACAACAATGTTTTGATTCTGGGCCGTGACGTCATCTACCAGTACACGAAAATGGTTCCCCTTTAGTTTTGATTCGGGAAAACAAACTGCTGGCAACTTTAAATGTGTCATTTTGTCCAAGTGAAGGGCTGAACGCAAAACGGCCGACAACTTCAAGACATGGAAACGTGCGCAGAGAGAGGACGCAAGCTGGTGTGTAGCTTCGCCCTTTTTATTGATAGCATTTCAACGGGACTTTGAGTCGGGTGAAATCTGTATTGTTGCTACCAGATCATATCCTCAATAGACTGAGCACCATCTGCTTCTGAGCTTCACTCAGCGATTTTTTTTGTCGGGCAATATTATGGCTTTGCACTGTAGCTAGAACCGACGATAGTGTGTGGTTTGTCATTATAAAGCTAATTGCCACCATAGGTCTAATCTGAACGGACCTCGCTGCAATATTGTGATATGACCTTCATCGTTAACTGTAACGCCCAAGAGTGGCAATAAATTTAGGTCGATTTTGGCTGTATTGATCTGTCAGTGTTTCTCTGAAATGAGCATGTGGAATTGAAAATGTACAGCTGCACCTGCGGAATTGAACAGCAGGTGCCTTGAGAAAACAGTTAATAGCCTAATATAGTCATATCAACATTCACCACATCGTAGCGTGTTCAACCATAAGTCGCGCAACTGAGGTAACTCTAACCTAGGGTATGTCTTTTAAACACCTCCATCATTTTTGTCCGTCCACAGCGCTCCATCTGCCGGAGAATGTATGATGAGAATGAGGATTTCTCCGATGTGGAGGAAATTGCAAACGTCAGAGGTTTCAGCTTGGAGGAAAAACTTGAGAGCGACTTGTACAATTCCAATTTTGTACACCGCATGGATGGAAAAGGTAGCCTAGTCTTTGCATTCTTATTCATTGCAGTCTCAGAGAAAAGTTCTCTCTGGGTCCTGACATCATGTTCCCACACTGCAATAGCCTATGTCAGTGGACCGATTTGATGATAAGTGGGGTATGCCTATGCAAAATACATTCAATAAACGCTTTCCTGTTCTGTTTTCATCCAATTTGCACCGTGCTTTGTAGATTTCACCTATGAGTACGTGCAGCGGGAAGCACTCAGAACTCCTTTAATTTTTGAAGTCAAGGATGGACTAGGCATCAGGTAAGACAGCATCACACAGGGCTTCATTTGATTAGGAAAACATTGCTCCTATCTGAATGTCTTCTTTTTACTTTCTGCCTGTATGCAGAATGCCTGATCCAGACTTTACTGTCAGTGAAATCAAAGCTTTAGTGGGTAAGTTCTCACTTCTTAATTTTGTTCTCCACCATTACTTTCTGACTGTAGGTGTGACGCAATGAAATGCACTTCTGGTTCTACTCTGTCGTCAACTGCTTTCAGAGATACTCTGTGTACATGTGGGTGCTAAGAGATGTTCCTACAGAGCCGCAACACAGGGACACTTCAATCAGCCTGCGCATTAGGAGTGGGTGCACCGGTATGACTGTGCGCCACCATAGCGTAGGTCATTGGGTCAGGGTGTCTGCTCTGCTGCAGACCACGGTGCTGACAGAAGCCATAGCGGTCCTCCATATGCAATGTGGAGTGCATAGCGAAGCCATAGAGGTCCTCCATATACGTGTGGAGTGCATAGTGGTGACAGAAGGCATAGTGGTCCTCCGTATACAATGTGGAATGCAGTTGTGTGACTTCAGTCTTGGCGACAATATGTGGAGCCAAATGTAGAGATCAATTTCTCTCTCTCTCCCTCTCTCTCTCTCTCTCTCTCTCTTTCTCACACACACGCTGCGAAGATGGTTTTGAGAATTACCAATGACAAACTAACACTGACGCACTCAAAAGGTGAAAGATACATAAGAGGCCGAGTAATACACGTTTTTTATTTAAGTGTCCTAGCAAACAAACATGCTGGTTTTTTTTTAAGATCTGATCAAAACAAATGGTCAGATCTTAACCAGCATAATCTCCATTCACACAAGTTGCACAGTATAGGCTTACACCCATATACACAACATACAAACATCGTATCCAAACGACCCGTATCCAAACGACATGCCGTTAACGTCTCGGCTGACCTCCATGCTCGGTGTCATCCGTAATAAAACACTATCAGGCAGATGATTGGACGAGGAGTGAAGTGTATTGCGGCCGAGTGTGTTGTGGGTGGGCGGGTCTTGAGGGGGCGGCAGTGAGAGCAGAGGTCCTGTCTGGTTGTCATTAGTAACACATACATGAAAGCGGCTGTGATGCCGTAAATCGTCTGTAGGCGTGGGGAATTTTATCTGTTGCCCACCTCGTTTCAGAAGATAAATATGCTCTCAGAACGCCAGGCATTCAGCTGACCAACAAATGCGTTTTCAGTTTCCTTTTAGAGTTAGACTTCAGGGTTATTGGCGTGGTTTGAACTCTGGCGACCTGATGTAAGCTGAGATTTGGCCTTATTCTGTGTAAAATGGAGTGCTGCAGATTTACTCTCCCACACGCAGACTTACTCTCCCACACGCAGACGACAGGAAGGTGTCACAGGATGTGTGTAGGTCACACCTCGCGTCTCATTTCCTGTAGGAGCTTGTATTAGCCTCTTGGTCCCACGCTGACATATCTCCCTGGCACGCAAAGCCACCCATAGGCAGCCTCCCTTTACATTCATTTGCATTGCTTACATCTGTAGTCATATTTACATATTACATTCATCCATTTAGTCCATAGCAACTTACATGTGTCAATCATATTGCAAGGCCATTGTCCCCAGACAGGGTTTAAGTGCTTTGCTCAAGGGAGTTGAATGCTGATGATGCCCCCACCTTTTACTGTGGGCCCCATCTGATACAGAATTTAAAGAGAAGCACAAGAGAATGAGCAGATGATGACTTGTTTTAAAGCCGCTATCCTGCAGAGCAGTTAATGTGTGGCAAAGATGCATCTGATTAATGCCTTGACGTGTTTGTCAGACTGCAGAGCTAGAGTGATTTGGTTGCTGGGCTTGCAATGCCATCCTCTGACCAGTAGAGGCCCCCTGTCCTTCAAGCCTTTGATCCATCACTGGCTCTGGGATACTGCTGATTTGCATTTGTAGTCTGGACTGATGTTTGTATGTTATGATGATTCTGCCCTCTAGTGTTACTTTGTTAGAATTGCAGGTTGGTCACTACCAAGCTAAAACAGAGATGAACAGAGCAGCTGCTGTGTGTGTGTGTGTGTGTGTGTGTGTGTGTGTGTGTGTGTGTGTGTGTGTGTGTGTGTGCGCGCGCGTAGGGAGTCGTCGTGCGTTGGACGTGATGGACGTGAGCACGCAGAAGGGGACGGAGATGAGCATGGCTCAGTTTGTGCGCTACTACGAGACGCCAGAGCAGGAGCGGGACAAGCTGTTCAACGTCATCAGCCTGGAGTTCAGCCACACCAAGCTGGAGAGCCTCATCAAAAGACCCACCGTGGTGAGCAGGAGCAGGAGGAGGAGGAGGAGCAGGAGGCTTTGGGGAGGAGGAGGAGAAGGAAGAGGAAGAGGAGGAGGAGAAAGAAGTGCAGGATGGGGAATGAAGATAGATAGATAGATAGATAGACACTTTGAAAGAGAGATTCAAAAAAGAAAGGATAGCAGAGGGAATAGAGGGGTAGAGAAAAAGGAAGAGGAGAAGGAGGAGAAAAAAGATGGAGAGGAGAGAGAAGTGCGGGATGGAGCAGGAACGAGAGGATGTGGATCATGTTAGAGGAGTAGGTGTGAGGGGAGGTGCTAATTAAAGGAGTGTAGGTGAGAGGGGAGGTGCTGTTTAGAGGAGAGCGGATGAGAGGGGAGGTGCTGATAGAGGAGTAGGTGAGAGGGGAGGTGCTGATAGAGGAGTGTAGGTGAGAGGGGAGGTGCTGTTTAGAGGAATGTAGGTGAGAGGGGAGGTGCTAATCAAGGGTAGGGTGAGAGGGGAGGTGCTGATAGAGGAGTGTAGGTGAGAGGGGAGGTGCTGTTTAGAGGAGTAGGTGAGAGGGGAGGTGCTAATTAGAGGAGTGTAGGTGAGAGGGGAGGTGCTGTTTAGAGGAATGTAGGTGAGAGGGGAGGTGCTGTTTAGAGGAATGTAGGTGAGAGGGGAGGTGCTAATCAAGGGTAGGGTGAGAGGGGAGGTGCTGATAGAGGAGTGTAGGTGAGAGGGGAGGTGCTGTTTAGAGGAGTAGGTGAGAGGGGAGGTGCTAATTAGAGGAGTGTAGGTGAGAGGGGAGGTACTGATAGAGGAGTGTAGGTGAGAGGGGAGGTGCTGTTTAGAGGGGTGTAGGTGAGAGGGGAGGTGCTGATAGAGGAGTGTAGGTGAGAGGGGATGTGCTGTTTAGAGGAGTAGGTGAGAGGGGAGGTGCTAATTAAAGGAGTGTAGGTGAGAGGGGAGGTGCTGTTTAGAGGAGGGTGGATGAGAGGGGAGGTGCTGATAGAAGAGTAGGTGAGAGGGGAGGTGCTGATAGAGGAGTGTAGGTGAGAGGGGAGGTGCTGATGGAGAAGTGTAGGTGAGAGGGGAGGTGCTGTTTAGAGGAGTAGGTGAGAGGGGAGGTGCTAATTAAAGGAGTGTAGGTGAGAGGGGAGGTGCTGTTTAGAGGAGGGTGGATGAGAGGGGAGGTGCTGATAGAGGAGTAGGTGAGAGGGGAGGTGCTGATAGAGGAGTGTAGGTGAGAGGGGAGGTGCTGATGGAGAAGTGTAGGTGAGAGGGGAGGTGCTGTTTAGAGGAGTAGGTGAGAGGGGAGGTGCTAATTAAAGGAGTGTAGGTGAGAGGGGAGGTGCTGTTTAGAGGAGAGCGGATGAGAGGGGAGGTGCTGATAGAGGAGTAGGTGAGAGGGGAGGTGCTGATAGAGGAGTGTAGGTGAGAGGGGAGGTGCTGTTTAGAGGAATGTAGGTGAGAGGGGAGGTGCTAATCAAGGGTAGGGTGAGAGGGGAGGTGCTGATAGAGGAGTGTAGGTGAGAGGGGAGGTGCTGTTTAGAGGAGTAGGTGAGAGGGGAGGTGCTAATTAGAGGAGTGTAGGTGAGGGGAGGTGCTAATTAAAGGAGTGTAGGTGAGAGGGGAGGTGCTGTTTAGAGGAGGGCGGATGAGAGGGGAGGTGCTGATAGAGGAGTAGGTGAGAGGGGAGGTGCTGATAGAGGAGTGTAGGTGAGAGGGGAGGTGCTGATGGAGGAGTGTAGGTGAGAGGGGAGGTGCTGTTTAGAGGAGTAGGTGAGAGGGGAGGTGCTAATTAGAGGAGTGGTGCTGTTTAGAGGAGAGCGGATGAGAGGGGAGGTGCTGATAGAGGAGTAGGTGAGAGGGGAGGTGCTGTTTAGAGGAATGTAGGTGAGAGGGGAGGTGCTGATAGAGGAGTGTATGTGAGAGGGGAGGTGCTGTTTAGAGGAGTGTAGGTGAGAGGGGAGGTGCTGATAGAGGAGGGCGGATGAGAGGGGAGGTGCTGATGGAGGAGTGTAGGTGAGAGGGGAGGTGCTGTTTAGAGGAGTAGGTGAGAGGGGAGGTGCTAATTAGAGGAGTGTAGGTGAGAGGGGAGGTGCTGTTTAGAGGAGAGCGGATGAGAGGGGAGGTGCTGATAGAGGAGTAGGTGAGAGGGGAGGTGCTGTTTAGAGGAATGTAGGTGAGAGGGGAGGTGCTGATAGAGGAGTGTATGTGAGAGGGGAGGTGCTGTTTAGAGGAGTGTAGGTGAGAGGGGAGGTGCTGATAGAGGAGGGCGGATGAGAGGGGAGGTGCTGATAGAGGGGTGAAAGCTACAAAGCTACTAGCCACTCAAACTTCTTTGCTAGTTGTGGTAGCGCATTACTATAGAACGAAATGCGGTCAAGGTGTGAGGTTTTGCTGGAATAAACAACCGCATCGAACGCGATTCAGCCAATCATAATCAAGGACCGGAACTATCCGTTTTAGAATGTGTCATATGGATGCAACGCATGGAGACGGTGCGTCCAACAAAAGCTCAATCGAGCTGATTACACCCTGTACCCTGTGTGTGTGTGTGTGTGTGTGTGTGTGTGTGTGTGTGTGTGTGTGTGTGTGTGTGTGTGTGTGTGTGTGTGTGTGTCTCAGGTGGATCTTGTGGACTGGGTGGATAACGTGTGGCCGCCTCATCTGAAGAAACAGCAGACTGAGTCTACAAACATCATCAATGAGATGAAATACCCCAAAGTGCAGAAGTAAGTATGCCTCAGTACACAGCAGGCTGTGCATACTGCATGACCTTCCAAAAGTAAATTGTAGAGTAAATTGTGCTAAAGTCAAATCCGTGTCTCACACACACACACACACACACACACACACACACACATACACACAGTTCTGTTTGGCAACTCCAGGAGGTTGCTAGGCAGCAGGAGAGGCTGGTCGTGTCAGACTCATGGCTCTGCCAATGAGATGACAGTGAGAGAATGTTCTAAGGCAATCAGAACCAATCAAAGGCCATCTTAGCATCTCCTCTCTCTCCTTCTCTCTTTATCCCCCTCCTCTATCCCTCTCCTTTCATTCTCTTTCTCTCTATTTCTTTCTTTGGTTGTCTATTGATTGAATAGGCGACCTGGTTTGAATCCGGTCCGGCAGTCACGTACTGTAGCAGCGGCAGGAGCTGTCCACTCTTGAAGCCAGAATCATTTCAGTCTGCCAGTATGATTGTCATATTTCTTTGGAGACCAAGACAGAGCTTTCCAAATGATTTCAGTGAAGATGATCCGAGTACATTTGGAAAAGGACATCCAGTTCTGAGGTCTTCTGAAAAGATTGGTACCTGTGTGTGTGGTCATGCTGACAGCAGTGCTCTCCAGGGCACTTGATTGGCTCAAATGTTCCTGGCACATGGGCCTGTTTATATCAACAGGACATTGAGTTTCCTACATTCTCAGTATTGCAGCAGTCACACTGAACTGAAGATGGTAATCTCCTCTCCGCAGCTTGCAGTATGCCAATGTTTACCAGTTTATCAACATGCTGCACCGTGCACTGCAGCAGTTGTGTCATTAGTAACGTTTTATTTAACATGCAGAGAAACAAAATGGATGTTTATTTGAAATGACAGTTTGTCATCTATGATTTTTAGAAGTTTCACAGAAAGAGTCTCAGTATAAGTGCAACTTCCTTGGTTGTGCACTGATCCACCAGTGCCTGTGTGTAGAGTGTGTGGCATGGTACTAAATTAGCAAATGGTTTTGCCCAGTTGCCAATCCATGAAATTAGCATTGGTTTGTGTGTGTCGGTATTAGCACATTGCATTTCGTATACTGTGTCAAATAGATTATAGGTTCAACTAAGTCAGAAGGTGCTACTGTACAGATCTGAACTGTACATGGCACACACAAATAGCACATAATGTGCATTTCAGCATCACAAGCCAGTGATAATGAATCTAAACTGATGACTGCAGTGCACTGCCATCCCTGCACTTAATCTTTGGACCGATGGACAGATAAAAGATTGAGCTTAGTATGGTGATAGCTAGACTACCACTACCTTAGTCACGCAGCAGATCTGGATGCTGATGTTCAGAGGCCACTAAGTGTTGATGATGATTTCTTCTATCTGTGACGTGACGTGACGCTGAGATGTGATGTGATGTGTGCTGTTGTGCAGGTACTGCCTGATGAGTGTGAAGGGCTGTTTCACAGACTTCCATATCGACTTCGGAGGGACGTCGGTGTGGTACCACGTCTTCAAAGGAGGCAAGGTGAGGCCAGAAACCTGCCCTCATTGTGCGTGCGTGCGTGCGTGCGTGCGTGCGTGCGTGCGTGCGTGCGTGCGTGCGTGTGTGTGTGTGTGTGTCAGGCCGAGATATGAGGGAGATGATGGAGACATTATAGCCTTCCATGAAGCCTGTTTCCGTAGTGATTAGTCAGGTCTGATGGGTTGTGATGTGCAGAAGTACAAGCACTTACATATTATTCATTATTTATAAGTGGAGCCAAAACCCAGATAAGATGTTTATTGAGATGTAATGATAAATGAATGTTGGATGTTGACTCTTGTTGTTGTTTATTTTGTGTGATCTTTATATATTTGTTTATTGAGGTGTAATGATAAGTGAATGTTAGATGTTGACTCTTGTTGTTGTTTATTTTGTGTGATCTTTATATATTTGTTTATTGAGGTGTAATGATAAATGAATGTTGGATGTTGACTCTTGTTGTTGTTTATTTTGTATGATCTTCATATATTTGTTTATTGAGGTGTAAAGATAAATGAATGTTGGATGTTGACTCTTGTTGTTGTTTATGTTGTGTGATCAGATCTTCTGGCTGGTGCCCCCCACAGCCCATAATCTGGCGCTCTATGAGGACTGGGTGTTGTCAGGGAAACAGAGCGACGTCTTCCTGGGCGACAGAGCCGATGGCTGTCAGAGGGTGGAGCTGAAGCAGGGATACACCTTTTTCATCCCTTCAGGTGAGACACACACACACACATACAGTTGAGGTGCAATCAAATTAGATCCCCTTGATCCACCACTAGAGGGAGCTATAAATTCGTTGTTGGTGATCAACCTCAAGCATTTCTCTGAAGATGCAAATGTGTGTGTGTGTGTGTGTGTGTGTGTGTGTGTGTGTGTGTGTGTGTTTCCAGGCTGGATCCATGCTGTGTACACCCCTGAGGACACCCTAGTGTTTGGCGGGAACATTCTTCACAGCTTTAACATTCCTATGCAGCTCAGCATCCATGAGATTGAGAACAGGACCAGGGTAAGACTAAAGGCCCGTTTACACCAGGAACAATAACGATAAAAGATAACTCTAACTCTAATGATAAAAGTATCCATGAGATTGAGAACAGGACCAGGGTAAGACTAAAGGCCCATTCACACCAGGAACAATAACGATAAAAGATAACTCTAACTCTAACTCTAACTCTAACGATAAAAGTATCCATGTGATTGAGTACAGGACCAGGGTAAGACTAAAGGCCCATTCACACCAGGAACAATAACGATAAAAGATAACTCTAACTCTAACGATAAAAGTATCCATGAGATTGAGAACAGGACCAGGGTAAGACTGAAAGCCCATTCACACCAGGAACAACAACGATAATAGATAACTCTAACTCTAACGATAAAAGTATCCATGAGATTGAGAATAGGACCAGTAAGACTGAAGGCCCGTTCACACCAGGAACAATAATGATAAAAGGTAACTATACTCCAGCAATAAAAGCATCCACACTGACCAACAATTAGGAAAGTCTCTTGACTGGCTAAACCCAGCCCGATCTGCCGGCAACTGGATTTCGCCCTGCAGCTCAGGCTGGAAACCTGCACATGTATCTCTCCTGCTTCCTTTCCATGTTTGCTGGAACCAATCACAAACTGGCTTATCCACCAAGTGCACTCGGATCGTTGGTCTGATTGGTTGAAGGACTATCCAAGTGTACAGTCATTTGCCCATTGATCACGCCTCTTGTACAGTAGAAATACAGCACGGACTCCCAGACTAATGTTCCATCTCAAAAGATGGAGCTTGGTCTGACTAGAAAGTCTTTCCACATGTTGATGAATGTGACCGCAAAAATGAGATCGATTCTGATTGACTGTCAGCTTTTTATTGTTCCCATAAACGTTCTGAAAGTGATCCTCAGCGATATCGTTCTTCATGTCGTTATCGTTATACTGTTTGTGTGGACGTGGTCATTCATATTAGCTAGAAGCATACTCTGCTGTTACCATTAGGCTGCATTATGTCAGATTTAAAGGAACACGCCACCCCCTCAACTCAAGATTTTTTACAAGTATTTCTCGTAACCTGTACATTCACATCGAGTGCAAATATCAATGCAAAATAACACGAAGGGATTTACTAACTAGACCAATTTAGATTTGGAACTATTTTCGGGCATACAGTAGCACCGGCAAAGCACAGGCAGCTGTCAGGCGCAAAGACACCACGCAGCATGTAAAAGATGCCTGTCATCATGACAGTGTCATGGCTTTGTATTGTAACGTCTGCTGGCACGGCTGCGAAGTGAAAGCAGAAGTGCCGTTCACCCTGTTACGAGTTGATGAACTGCTGAAATGATTTTGGAAACATTATTTTAATGTACGAAAAACTCTTTAGTGTTGCTTTAAGATGTAAAAGATCCCTGTAATGGCTTTGTATTGTAACATCTGCTGGCAAACTTGCAGAATGCACATAGTCTGAATCGGCATCAAATACCCTGGTACAGTTATTCCAGTCCAAAAATGATCCTTCATTCAGAAGTAGTATGAACATTTTTAAAATAAATCTCACTGAAGAAAATGTTCAAATTAGGTTATGAGTCATTTCCATTTGTCTGCCCCGGGCGTGTAGTGTTTGCTTATGTGACCCAAATGCTGGCCTATGCATGTCTTTAATAATAATGTAATAATGCTGGAGCTGTCTCCTCGAATCGCTCACGCGCTCAATAGGAGGCTACGGCTAGCCTGGCACGCCCTCCCAGTGACGCAACGCCTTCAGGCTTTTGCTGCTGGTCTGGCCAACTGCTCATTGAGAACGATTTCTGAGTTCCCGAAATCTGCGGAACTGCCCCCTTTGGTCGAGAACCAATCAACTTTGAGCAGCTCCAACGGCTCTGGGTAGAGGCGTGTTCAAGGCAGAGGAAAGAGTGTTGTTATTGGTTTAAACTCGGCAAACCGCTTTCTGACATCTACCAGTAGCAAATCGAGGCACTTAAAGGAGGCGGGTCAACCAGCGCTTGCAAGAAACCGTGTTAGTACAGGCTGTTGGTCAGACTAAAGTCTCGCAGAGCCTTTGAAAGTCGATGGTAATCAGGCTAGGCTACGGCGGGGAAAGTGGTTCATCTCCGTGGCCTGGGAGGTTATCTCTCTTGAACTGCATTCTTCAGCCCTGAGCCACTCGGACATCGCTTAGGGTCTCCACTCCACGGCAGGAGGAACACTTCTCCAAGCCCTGCTGTGAGAGAGTGCAATAAGTGCAGGACAAGACCAAGAGACCTGTGTGTGTGTGTGTGTGTGTGTGTGTGTGTGTGTGTGTGTGTGTGTTTGAGTTTGTGTGTCTGTGTGTGGAATAGAGTGCCAGCATTTTTGAGGGAAGAACCTGGCCAAGGGTGAAGAAAAGCTATGTAAACTGTGTGTGTGTGTTTCTCCCTCTCTCGATGTGTGTGTGTGTGTGTGTGTGTGTGAAAGAGAGACTCAACCCTGGGAAAGCATCTTGATTATTATGTCATTTGGGACTTAAAAATGCGGCCAGCTGTGTTAGATGATGGGAATCAGACGAAGTTGGCCGTGGGTGAAACAAGGAGCGGCCAGCCACAGAAATAGCCCCCTAATACTGCTGGACACTCTCCCACTGTCCACACAGTTATAATAATAGTAATAATAACAATAATCCGTTTAAGTGATATAGCGCCTCTCTCAAACCCAAGGTCGCTTTACACAGTGGAAGGAAAATACAGTAGGCCTACAAACAAATAAAACACAGGAAAATACAACCAACAAGCAAACAATACAGCAAAGAGAAGTTAAGTGTAGTGGGCTATGTGTCCGGTGTGGGAGAGAAGTGATCATTAAACCAAAAGGTCTTGAGATGTGCTCTAAAGAAAGGAGGAGAAGGACCGTCATCAACAGGTTGGGGGAGGGAGTTCTAGAAGGACAGTCATCAACAGGTTGGGGGAGGGAGTTCTAGAAGGACAGTCATCAACAGGTTGGGGGAGGGAGTTCTAGAAGGACAGTCATCAACAGGTTGGGGGAGGGAGTTCTAGAGTTTGGGCTCCATGGCACCTGCCCCCCAGGGTGGAGAGTCGGGTGCAGTAGACTGTGGAAGTACTGTTGTCCAATAGCGTGGCTGCATATGCAGTCTTGTTCTTCTCTGTAGAAATAGCCATATATAGTTTTCTGTAGGAATAACCATATATTGTTGAACAATACTGCTTTATGCTTTCTCAGCTTTTCTGTTCTGTTTTCCTCCGTAAAGAACAGGGCCACGTTTCCCAGATTCGTTAAGAAGCTTTTAAGTGCTTAGAACTTCTTAGAGCGCTCCCAAGAAACTCTTAGAAGCACTTAAGAAGCACTTAAGAGCTTCTTAACGAATCTGGGAAACCCGGCCCAGAGTTGTTTTTGTTGACCTCATAACTGACCTGCTGGTTACCTCTTCCCTCTGCTGGCCCCAGGTGCGCTCCAAGTTCCGCTACCCGTTCTTCTACGAGATGTGCTGGTATGTTCTAGAACGCTACATCCACTGCCTGACGCGACGCACCCACCTCGGCCCACATTACCGGCCGGACTCAATGTTAGCGGCTACGCTAACGGGTGAGTTTGAGCAGGTGGAAGAGAGCTCGCTCTTCAGCAGAGTAACTCTTTATAGGCCTTCAACCCAGCCACAAAGTTAGCAACTATGCTAACAAGTGAGCTGGTTACAGCTTATCAGCTGGCCTATATGGCTTTGTTAGCAGCTGTGCTAAATGGTGTGTCTCTCTCTCCGTTTTCTTTTCTCTCTCCACATTTCCCCCTCTCCCTCTCTCAATCTCCCCCTTCATCCTTTCTCCCACTCTCTCTCTTTCTCTCTCTCTTTCTCTCACTCTCTTTCTCAGACACAGAGGCCAAGCGGAGCATGGAGAGCCCTGCCTCTGACACCAAACTGGACGTCCTGGACGAAGACTCAAGTAGTGTATGTCCAGCCAGTGACAACAACAAGCCCTGCTCTCCTCAACCGGACGCCCAGACGCCCACCGCTGCACTGCCCCTCGGTAGTGCCAACACCCCAACCCCCAACACCCTCCCCCAGAAGCAAGACCCTGACAACGAATGCCCCCACCTGCCAGAGTTTTCCGGAACCCCTTGTGGGTCTCCGACGTCAGAGGCCAGCTCCAGGTGGACGCACCTGACAGAGTTTGAGGTGGAGGGTCTGCGGGCGCTGGTGGAGAAGCTGGAGGCGCTGCCCGAGAACAAGCGATGCGTCCCGGAGGCCATCGAGGACCCGAGCGCCCTGCTCCAGCACATGAAGGTCGGTGGGCAGGGCAGTGACCTTGCAACCACACTAGCGACCTTACGACCACACTAGCGACCTTACAACCACACCAGCGACCTTAAGACCACACTAGCGAACTTACCACCACACTAGCGACCTACTAGTGACCTTACAACTACATTAGCGACCTTACGACCACACTAGCGACCTTACAACCACACCAGCGACCTTAAGACCACACTAGCGAACTTACGACCACACTAGCGACCTTACAACCACACTAGTGACCTTACCACCACACTAGCGACCTACTAATGACCTTACAACTACACTAGCGACCTTACAACCACACGAGCGACCTAACAACCACACTAGGCTTAACAACCACACTAGTGACCTTACAACCACACTAGGTTGAACAACCACACTAGGCTTAGGAACCACACTAGCAACCTTATAACCGCACTAGCGACCTTACAACCCCATTAGCGACCTTAGAACCTCACTAGCAACCTTACAACCACACTAGTGACTTTACAGTCACATTAGCAACTTTACAATCAGACCAGTGACTTTACAATCAGCCCAGACCAGTG
>NC_085007.1:5011803-5016803 GCF_963854185.1 Sardina pilchardus | reverse complement strand
TGGTGAGATAGCACACTCCTTACCATGATCTACAGTCAAGCTGGCACATCGGGGCCACATCAGGGCCACATCAGGGCCATCTCTCAGCCTGTCGTCTACTTTCTATGGGTCTTCTGTCCATGGTCTGCAGCACTGTAAGGTCATGGCACGAGGACCTTTTCAGTTGTTACCTGCTCACTCCTTATGTATGAGGGCCCTTCATCGCTGGCTGTGTGTTGTTGTTGCAGCCTGTACTTCACACCTAGGGAGTCCTGAAGTGCAGGTTAATCAAATAAAGGGAACGATGTTGAGAGCAGGTCAGGCATGGTTCAGAGAGTCTGGGAGGGTTTTAAAGGAAACCTCCTAAACTTCCTCCATTTGGGGAGTATTTTTAACCCTTCCTGTCTGCCTCCTACAAGAGGCCCTTTGTAGGGAAGTTGACCCCCCCCCCCCCACACACACACACACACACACACATAAACCGCTCTGTTTTTTCTCTATCTCTTTTGCTTCTCTCAATCTCTCTCTCCTTAACCCTCTCTCTTTCTTTCGATCTCACTCACTTTCTTTCTTTCTCAGTTTCTATTTCTTAGCAATCGCTCTCTCTCTCTCTCTCTCCTTTTCCCTTTCAGTGAGGTTTATTGACATGACATCATGTTGCCAAAGCTTACACATTTGGTATAATAATTCAGATAAAAACAATAACGAAAGAAAATAAATACAATTTATTATATATGATTGTCCCTTGCTATATCTATCTCTACCTTTCTCACTTCCTCTGTTTCACTCTCCCACTCTCTTTATCTCTCTCTTCCCACTCTCTTATGTCCACTCCTTCTTTCTTGTTCTCTCCTCCTCTCTCTCTCTCCATTCTCTCGCTCCTTTCCTCTGAGGCTGCAGTGTGTTCTGATGGGCTATTTGAGTTTGAGAAACACGCTCACCTCTTGAACTCTCAGACTGAAGTGGACCCTTCAGCCCATGTCCTCCCCTGGCCTGGAAGAATGCACACACACACACACGCACGCACGCACGCACGCACGCACGCACGCACGCTCGCTCGCACACACACACACACACACACACACACACACACACACACACACACACACACACACACACACACACACTACCACCACCAGTACAGGGCCAGGAGCCAAGTCCACTGTCAGGCCCTGATAAAGGAGAAGTGTGCCAGGTTTTAAGCTCCCCACTCATGACTCGGCGAAAGAAAGAGAGGTTCCTCTGTTCTTTGGAAGCCATAGCCTACATTTCTAACGACACACCTTCTCTGACACTTGCTCTAATTTTACCCCCGCAGCCTGAAACAGGAAACTTGCTGGAACAGGACTGTGTGTGTGTGTGTGTGTGCGCGCGTGTGTGTGTATGTGTTTGTGCGTGTGTGTGTATGTGTGTGTGTGTTTGTGTGTGTTTCTTGCAGTGAAGTTTGCATATAGAGTTGGTCCGGTAGCTTGTATTATGCCTTGCCAAGGAACTCAAAAGCCCTGAAGTCTTTTTTTTATTATGAAGAGACGCCGAGAGTGGACTAAGTGCAGATCATAGCTCACCGCTGCTGAAATGTATTCTCACAAAGGCGAGTCTACAGTTTTTAGTGTGTGTGTGTGTGTGTGTGTTAATTTGGATCTCTGTGTGGAGGGTAGTGCAGTATGTAGTGTATGTGTTTGGGTATGTTGTGTTTTTAAACAGCTACTGTAGGAAGTCCCCCCCCCCCCCCCCCCACACACACACACACAGCCGTCCACAGCCCTGGGTGGTGGTGAGGCATAATCTGAGAGACCCCCTCCCTGTCTGCACCCCCAGCTTATGAGCTGTTCCCTGTCTCCTGCCTTATCTCCGGTCTAATCCTGTCTGTCGCGTGTGGATCGACTCTTAGCTGCCAAGCTGTGACACATTTCCTGTGCACAGCACAGCACAGCACAGCACAGTAGCAGCACTTCCACAGGCATAAGGTGGTAGCTTTTTGAGCAGCGTTGCTGGGGTAGTCAGTGTTACCGACCAATGTTGTTTGAGCACTTTCCCACTCATATTAGATCAATCAAGTTATTGGAAAGTTAAACCATTAGCTACGTTGCTGTCATCCAGTCCGAGGATTAAGAGTCTGTCTTGTTATTGTCTGACAACCTTGCACAAGAACTGCCTTGTGTGTCAGCCATGTCATCAGTTAAACACCTCTGTGCAAAGGCACCACTTCACTTTGCCTGGGCTTGCACTGGCAGCAGACATACAGTACTGCCCAGCGCTAGCATGCTAAGATGCTTGCTTGCTAAGGTGCTAAGATGCTAAAGCCCTCCGGGGGGTGCAGGTCCGGATGCTAAGCGCTAAGGTGCTAAGATGACATGTGTTTGTGTGTCAAGCTGTGTAGGCTATGAGAGGTGTGAGGTGCTGTTGACACACACACACTCACACACACACATACACACACACACACACACACACACACACACACACACACACACAAGCACACAGGCACGTATAGACACATGCTTAGTCAAACATTACTGTGAAACTAGTGAGCATACTTCTGAAATAAGTTGCTTTTCACTGAATCAGAAGTATAGATATCCTCGATCAGCAGAAATGAAAGTAGGAGCTCTTGGCCACAGATTGGTATGTAGTGTGTTGTTATAACAACAACACACTTTTTGTGTGATATAATATACACTGATAAAAAAAATAGTACATTGTTCTTCAATATATATAGACTTCACTATAGATATAGCATTAATAACACAGATTGTTGATTGTTGAACACAGATGTAAACCACTGCTTGTAACGTATGACACGAGTTTAACTCACATTTCAGTGTACCTGTAGACCTGTACAGTTTAAGGTCGATTCACACCAATGGACAAAACCGTGGCAGTGTTACAGTGCGCCAGATTCATCTTCACCAGTCACTGTTGTTAGTATGCTGGTGTGATGGTTTGTTGAAGCTTTTGAACTGAACATCACCTTCATCAAACTAAACCCCTTTGTCTGTTATTGCCATTGAAACCAGGGCATGTCAGTGCTGCCGCTGTGTCTGTTATTGCCAGTAGGGTCAGGGGGGTATTCCAAGGACGTGGTTTACCGGTAGTCAAACACCTGAGTAAACT
The DNA here is from genome assembly GCF_963854185.1 of Sardina pilchardus. Lineage (NCBI taxonomy): Eukaryota > Metazoa > Chordata > Actinopteri > Clupeiformes > Clupeidae > Sardina > Sardina pilchardus. The sequence continues at coordinate 5,013,710 of NC_085007.1, read as the reverse complement.
CAGAGTAAACCTCCTACAACAAAAGCCCTATGGCATTGTTTTGGTAGGCAAATGAAGCCCTACTGCTCTTCTATTAGGAGGTTTGTCACTTACTCTGAGGTAACTTACAGTACTCAGGTTTATCACTAAACCACGTTCTTGGAATCCCCCGGGTCAGGCCAGTGCTGCCGCTGTGTCAGGTATTGGCACTGGAACCAGGTGAGGTCAGTACAGTGCTACTACTCTTTGTGACATTGCCAGCAGCTTGGGAACGGGTCTTTCCTCCTGCGTGTGTGTGTGTGTGTGTGTGTTTGTCTCCATGAGAAGTGGGTGTGTTTGTGTTCACAGGGTCATACTGGGATATATCTGTCTCTCTCTCTCTCTCTCTCTCTCTCTCTCTCTGCCTCCCACCCTCTCCCCCTCTCTCTACCTCTCTCTCTGTCCCTGTCTCTCTCTCTTTCTCTCTCTCTCTCCCTGTCTCTCTCTTGCTCCCTCTCTCCCTGTCCTTCTCTTTCTCTCGCTTTCTCTTGCTTTCTCTCTCTCTCGAGTCCCCTCTGTCTCTTGGGTGAAGGCTCTCTTTGTTTGTCTCTGCCAGAGCATAGAGTGCTAACTCGAGACATTTCCATCCAATAAACGCCTCAGCTTTCTCATATTAGATTAGCATAGGAATGCTAGCAGCGTGTCCTTAGGGCTTTGCAGTTGTCTTAACCCCCTATTAACACACACACACACACACAGAGAGAGAGAGAGAGAGTGTGTGTGTGAATGTGTCTGTGTGTATGTTTGTAAGTGTATGTGTTCAGTGGTAATATGTGTGTGTGTGAGAGAGAGAGAGAAAAAGATCACTGTGAGTTTTTGGCCTCTGATGTGGGGGAACTAGGATTGGTTTTGGAGTTTCTTTAAAGCAGGCACCACAACAAGCGTCTACTTCGTCTGTAAACAATTATACACAGGGACTTTTCAACAAGTGTGTGTGTGTGTGTGTGAGAGAGAGAGAGGTGTGAGAGAGACATAGAGAGTGTTTGTATTTGTTTATAGCAGGCTCTGTTGATTTATGGTTTTCCTCGTTTACACATTGTTTCTGTTTTGAGTGGAGGCCAAGAATAACAGCGGGGGAAAAGGCATCGCCTGTCAGAAGGAAACAGACCTCAGTCTAGGAGTCTGAAGGCCCATTCTCACCCCTGCCGTCCCCATACCGCACACGCACGCACACACGCACGCACTTACACACACACACACACACACGCGCACACACACGCACTATGAGTGGGATGGCACGCTATGTGTTTATCTTGAATCTTTTGTCAAGGGGGCAGGCGAACGTTCGGAGAGTGTAGACAGTATGGCGGCCGCCATGGTAAAAAGGAGACCAGTGCTAGCTAGCCATTCCATTGAATCCTATGGGGTGTAAGCGCCACTTTTGACATCAAATAATGTTACAGCTGAAGCGTTTTAAGCCTTTGTACGAACCTTTTCTATTTTCGGAGTAAATACAACATTGTGAGATTGGCGTTATGACCTCGTAACTGTCTTATCGGCTGAGTAATAAGCGTTTTTCTGAAATCAATGCTAAAGTGGTAATGCGCATATGTGTCCAGAGAGAGTTAAGCGTCGCCATAGGTCAGACTCGGTCAGACTACGTGCCTACGTCACATGTACGACAACTGAGCCTGCGCAGGAGACCTATGCAGGAAATAGAAGACCAAAAAAACCTGAAATTTGCTTCCTCGGTCTCTGCTGACGTCTACGTAATAGCTCTGTCCATATCTTTTACTGTCTATGTCTTTTGTCCATCTCAATGGTCCATCTTGGTCCATCCTCCTGGAACTCTGCCTGCTTTATGTGAATCTGAGGGTCACTAGACCTGCTCTGAGACAATAATGCTATTTGTTTTTCCTTGTGATATTCCATTTAAACCCAACTCTCTC
>NC_085007.1:5006803-5009303 GCF_963854185.1 Sardina pilchardus | reverse complement strand
GACTGTGCAGTATACCCACTTACGTGACTACGCAGGACTGTGCAGTATAGTATACCCACTTACGTGACTACGCAGGACTGTGCAGTATACCCACTTACGTGACTACGCAGGACTGTGCAGTATACCCACTTACGTGACTACGCAGGACTGTGCAGTATACCCACTTACGTGACTACGCAGGACTGTGCAGTATACCCACTTACGTGACTACACAGGACTGTGCAGTATACCCACTTACGTGACTACACAGGACTGTGCAGTATACCCACTTACATGATACACAGGACTGTGCAGTATACCCACTTACGTGACTACGCAGGACTGTGCAGTATACCCACTTACGTGACTACGCAGGACTGTGCAGTATACCCACTTACGTGACTACGCAGGACTGTGCAGTATATCCACTTACGTGACTACACAGGACTGTGCAGTATACCCACTTACATGATACACAGGACTGTGCAGTATATCCACTTAAAAAGCATCACCATCTCAGTATACACACTTACCCCCCCCCCCTACAAGGATACGTATTAACATTACATTACAGCTGACTACTACATATTAACATTACTACAGCTGACTACTACATCACAGTATACCCACTCCAGCTAACTACTACACCACAGTATATCCGCTACAGCTAACTACTACACTACAGTATATCCACTACAGCTAACTACTACACCACAGTTTACCCACTACAGCTAACTACTACACCACAGTATATCCGCTACAGCTAACTACTACACTACAGTATATCCACTACAGCTGACTACTACACCACAGTTTACCCACTACAGCTAACTACTACACCACAGTATATCCGCTACAGCTAACTACTACACTACAGTATATCCACTACAGCTGACTACTACACCACAGTTTACCCACTACAGCTAACTACTACACCACAGTATATCCGCTACAGCTACAGTAACTACTACACTACAGTATATCCACTACAGCTAACTACTACACCACAGTTTACCCACTACAGCTAACTACTACACTACAGTATATCCACTACAGCTAACTCCTACACCACAGTTTACCCACTACAGCTAACTACTACACCACAAAGAGCTGACCAACACAGAAACAACCCCAAGAGTCTCCGTAAAGAGACCACATGCAACCGTGCAGTTTGTGTAACATGTTTGGTCAGGCAATTAGAACTCATCGTCATCGTCAAGTGAATTTCCATGGAATATGGTCATGTAAAGGACCGATAGACACCTGTCCACCCTAGTGTCTGTGTAGGATATATGCGCTATGCAGTTCTGACCACCACATGGCCATGTAAGAAAAAGCATTCACAGCATGTTGTCTCTAAGTATACGATTAAAAGCATTCACAGCATGTCATCGTTAAGTACTATATACGATTAAAAGACTAGGCTTCTGTCTTGTTTATGTGTATGGTATTTCACAGATGCTTTTGTTGATGCTTACAGTATATAATGCATATTTATAATTTCAACTAGTCAAAAATAATAAATAAAGTCAAAAAGCTTACATTAAGCAACAGTAATTTGTGATTACTTGTTCTCAACCAAAACGTACTGCTTACTGTAATGGATGTGTTGTTCTACTAAGGGTTAAGTAGGGTGTGTAGGCTGGTTGGTTAAGTAGGCCAGTGGATGAGTTAGTAGTTTGAACCTGTTCTCTTTGTGTTGTGTTGTGTTACAGAAAAAGTCCATAAAATCAGAGAACTCACAGTCCTTCAAGCTTTTGTCCTCCATCAAAGTGGAGAAGGAGGAGGAAGAGGAGGAGTACGGGCGAACACAGGACCGAGAGGTACAGCGAGGAAGGTCCGAGGAAGAGGAGGACGGGGATGACGAGAGGGAAGAGGAGGAGGAAGAGGAGGAGGAGGAGAGAGAGGAGAAGAGCTCAGAGAAGAGGAAAGTCCCATCCAGCCTGCAGCCCAGAAAGACAAAGGAGATCGACCAATCGCAGCGTAGCCCTTCACAAGTGAGGCCTAGCAGCAGCGAATCAGCAGCAGACAGAAGCAAGCCGAGGTCCAATCAGAGGCCGCGGCAGCCGAAGGTGGCCAAGCGGGAGCCCAAACAGGAAGTGCGGGCGAAAGAGGAGCCCCTGAACGGACAGAACGGCCGCCGGCCAATCAAATCGGAGCCCGCGGAGAGCGAGGAAGAGGACGCGGACGACGAGGAAGAGGAGCGCGCGGGGAGAGGCCGCCGGGTCAACGGCGAGCGGAGGCACCTGAGTAACGGGCACCGGAGCGGCAACGACCTGGCCGACTGGCTGTGCTCGGCGCACGAGCGGAACGGTGGCGGTGGCGGCGGCACGGTGACCCCCACCCCCCGCAGCAGACCCGTCCTGTCCCCGCTGGGCTGGAGCCGCAGTCCTCCCCCCCCTCCGTCCTCCGTCCCGCGCTCGCACCTCCCCCACTCGCCCCCCTCCCCCGCCGCCACCTCCCCCCAGGAGCGCCACGTCATCCGGCCCCCCCCCATCAGCCCCCCGCCCGACTCGCTCCT
>NC_085007.1:4984303-4999303 GCF_963854185.1 Sardina pilchardus | reverse complement strand
TCCTTCTACCTTTCTCTCTTTCCATTTTTCTCCCTCTCTCCCCCTCCCCTCTCTCTCTCTCTCTCCCCCCCTCCCTCTCTCTCCTCTGCAGTGTGTAACCGTGTCACAGACCAGGCTCTGGCCTACTTCAAGCGCTGCGGCAGCATCTGCCACATCGACCTGCGCTACTGCAAGCTGGTCACCAGGGGGGGCTGTGAGCAGTTCATCGCCGAGATGTCCGTCAGCGTCCAGTTCAGCCTGCAGGAGGAGAAGCTGCTGCGCAAGCTCACCTAGGCAACGCTGACACGCCGCATCACCCAGGCGATGCTGATAGGTGACGTCACCTAGGCAACGCTAACTGAGCAGCTGCGACGTCACTGGGGCAACACCAACCAGCGACATCACCTAGGCAACACTGACCAGCGTCATCACCTAGGCGACACTGACCAGCGACATCACCTAGGCGACACTGACCAGCGATATCACCTAGGCAACACCGACCAGCAAGGTCACCCAGGGAACGCAGAGCGAGGTCAGCTGTGGAACACTGACCAGTACACTCACCCTAGGAGCACTGGCCAGTGAACCGACAGAGGGAGCGGGGACCAGCGATTAACCAAGGGAATGTTGAAGGCCACAAAGCCTTTGCGCTCACACTGCAGGTCTTACACACACACACACACACACACACACACACACACACACACACACACACATACAAATACACTCACTCACAGATGCTCCATCTTCTCCTTTGAGGAAATGCTCAACAAACTGCTGGCCTAACTTATGCACACACACACACACACACGCACACACGTGTACTCGTGTACTCCATCTTTACCTTAACTGTTAGCGCTTATTCACTGGACCGAGGCTTGGTCAGTGAGATTATAAAAAGGCTATCGATGGTCAGTGATCCTTCACACTCTGTAAACATACGCGCGCACACACACTTGTGTGTACATACATGTACATATACACCTGTGCTCACTTTGTATGCTCACACACACACACACACACACACACACACACACACACACACACGCTCATGCCATTTTGCTGCTCATGCCAAATTGTTTTTTTTTTAAAGCACATATTTTTTGTTGGACTGTTTTTTATGGCGCGTGTGTCCTCAGTTGTCTGTGTTAAGTTATCCTGCTGAGCAGTCATGCATTGCTCGTGACGGGACGAGGGACCCTTTTTGAGTCCATATTTTTATATTGTTTTGGACTTCTGGAGATTGATTTTTTCTTTTCAGAGCAATGCAGACCTCACGTTTTATGCAGGTTTATTTTTGTACAAGAAGTTCTTTTATTTGTATGTGATGTAAAGGGCACTCCGATCCTCAGTGGTTCCGTTCCGTTCCGTCAGCGTCCTAGTTGTCCACTTTGGTCTGAGTTCCACTGCAGTTCTACTTTCTTAATATCGTTTAATTTATGCAGCGTCTCCTGAAACATGGGGAGGTGTGGGAGAGGACACTCCATGTGACTGTGTTATTCTGTTTTGACTGGGTTTATATCTGAAAACAGAAGAAAAGAAACAATTTGCACTGTTTGACATAAATAAATAGTTATTTTTTCTTAAGTGTGTTTCAAGTTTTTGTCTAATGGATGTTAACCTGTCAGAAGTCCCGTGCCACTTTAAAGGAACACTTCCAGTGAATTATGCTAAAATAGGCTAACCATGGATTATGCTAATCAGGCTAACCGTGTCAGATTGAGGTAATGTTGCATTCCCAGAGAGGAGAAAGGTATTTATTCTCTTATCTAACTCTTGAGGGAGATGTTAAATCAGCGTAGTTCCCAAAAAGTTGGTGTGTTCCTTCATGATACAACAGTTTTTCTCAGTCAATCTACTCAAACTGCACTACATAGTGGGTAACCTTTAAAAGCGTGTCTCTGGCTCAAAACGCCTAGTTTATGCCTCAAAAGCAAATATTTATGCCAATGAAACTGTCAGTGCAATCAAAATGATAAGTCATGATGTCACTGTTTATGTCAAGATAGTCAAACTGTTTTGTCTTGTTTACTCTAATGAGCAAGGCACCACTGTTTCAGAACTACACAGTTACACATTATTTTGTGTAGAGGGGGCTGGATATGTTTCAAAGTTTTTTTGTTTTTCTTTCTCTTGACAGAGATTGTGCCAGTATAAAGGGGAATAAAGGTTTTTACAGCATTGTGCAAATTAAAAAATGGCCAGTATACAGTAAAACACCCCTTGGTTAGAGCTGTGTATCACTGTTCATCTTTCTATACATCCTGGTGTTCCTGTTAGGTCACATGTATTTATATGCTAGACAGTTCAACACATTTGCATGTTCAACATAACAGACTGTGAGAGTAGTTCAACACATTTGTGAAAGTGATGAAATAAGGCCAATTTGTTTTTATGGGGTAGGACTAGTAGGGAATCAGTATAGTGCATTTTGACCAACTTGACATTAGCCATTGAAAATAAAGAAGAAAACCGCACACATTTCTACAAATCAGTTGCACGGATGTATGAAAGCATTGCTTTTTCAAAACAGGGAGAAAGCGCTACAATGATGTGTACAGTGATAAGATATGGATATGGAGTTTGAATAAGCAGTTTTGAGTTACCATTCTGATCTGAGAAAAGTGCCAAAGCAACTGAGAAAAACGGTAAATGCACCCCAGCCTTACATCCTCAGGGTAGGGATACTGTAGGTGGTACTGATGAGGTTGGATCAAAGAGGGTTGAAGTGGTCAGTAATCAAGGTTCTTTGGTGGAACTATCAGGACAAGAACTTTAGAACTCTCATAACTAACATTCCATCAGTCAAATGACAGGGGGGAAAGCATTTGATTGTATTGACCTACCATACACTCATCTCCAAGGTAACCTGTGGAAAAACAATACGAGGAACAACATGCACGCTGCCATGCAGAAGAGGCCTTGGTTAACAATTAAAACTAACTTTTTCACATCAACAAATACTGCTAGCAGAGGCTGAGAGTGCAGCTGGTTTAAGCACTAGTCACTAAGCAAACACTTTGTCCGGCCAGTCACAAACAAACAACCTGAGGTGTCGTTTCTTCATTTTACTGGTCACTCATCTATGGTCAGGAGAGGTGTTCTCTTCCCATGTGTTTTGCATGTGTGGTGTTATGGAAATGTGTCAGAAGACGGAATACCATTTGATACCTGTGCAGATGGGACAGTGATGCTATGGGTCTCTTTGCATTGCTTTTTGCATGTCTTACACAGACATCAAGCGTTTGCATTCATTAGGATGATGTGACATTGAAATCACATGCAAAATGAATTCACTATTGTGCAGGCATGAAAACGTGTTCTGTGCATGGAGAAGCATTCAGTGGATGATTGATGGGCTTGCTGCAGCAGAAGAGAAGCCTTTTGTTTTACACCTCACATAGTGTGTGTGTGTGTGTGTGTGTGTGTGTGTGTGTATGTTTGTGTGTGTGTCACAGTAAAAGGTGTGTGTGTGGAGCCTGGGATTTGGGTTACACGTTAATGAGTTAAGAGACAGCCAGAGGTTTCTGTCCAACGGCCCCTGAATTTCTGCCGGTCCAGCTGGTCTGGTCCAGCCCAATCCCCTGACCCATCTTGATAATAGCACAACTGAGCTCAAATCCCACAACTGAGGTCATGAATCTCTTGGCAACATTTGAGCATTAGTGTCTCATTTCTTCCTATATGTGTCCTCAATTCTAGGGAGTTTTTCCTCGCCCCTGTTACTCATGGGCTCTCTCTGAATGTTTAACACTCTGTTAAGCGCTGTGAGACATGTGTGATGTTTTGGCGCTCTATAATTGAAATTAAATTGAAATTGAAATGAATTCAGGGCTGCAGCAGATGTAGGAAATTATGTGAAGGTGTATGGAACAGCACAGACTGTGGGAGTGTCTCTCTGCTGCTTTTCAATGCTCTCTTAGAATCAAGCATGTCTGTTATACTGTATGGCCCAGAGCCCGTACTGTGCAGTTCATACATGACGCCCTCTTGTGACCACTTTGGGAAGTACACCCAATTAGAACTATGGTCAAGTGGCTGCAGTGTGTGATTTGACAATCTGTCTTCTTTAGAGTGTTAAGTCAACTTCCAGTAATCTAGTAAGTAAACGCTCATCCCACTCAGGCCTCTTATCCCCTAGTACTGGTGTTGACAGATGCAGTTGTAAGTGTTGGCTGAGGTCTCTTCTGCATTGTAGCTTGTACATTCTTCTCTTGCTGTGTGTCACTTTGGATAGAGGTGTCTGAGAAATGAGCTTGTGTAACTGTAGCGTGTGTTATTGCAGTGTAGTTATAGCTGTTCATAAGGCAAAGTTATTCATTATGTTCATGATGAGAGTCTCAATTCTCCCTGCTATTCATCTCAATAACGCCAATCCCCGGGTCAGTGCTCTAATGAGTCGTGTGTGTGTGTGTGTGTGTGTGTGTGTGTGTGTGTGTGTGTGTGTGTGTGTGTTTAAAGATGTATCTATATGATAGGTGAGCTGACTTCCTGTCCCAGGCAAAGCTGATGTAGCAGAGGCCAGTCTGATTGGCTACTCCCTGGGCCTCCACAGCTTAGTGTCCATTATGGTGAAGGGCTTCAGAAGGCTGGTCCAGCACAGGCCTGTGCCTCCTCTTCTTCCTAATCATCATCATCATCATCATCATTATTATTATTAACCATAGAACTGGACAAAACAGAGGCAACACCGGATCATAATGCAAGATACCATATTTTATTAAATTTAATAAATCATCTTTAATTACCAAAATAAAAAGTTTAACATTCCCAAAATACGAAGACTAGAGCTTGCAGAACCCTCTGTTGTCATCGTTGTTGTTGTTGTTGTTGTTGTTGTTGTCTTGTTTACGGTACTACAACTGTGGAGCGTGTGAAGACGAGCGCCCCGAGGGGTCAGCCCTGCTCTCATAGTGGCCTACACGTGACATCATCATCATCATCATCTTCATCATCATCAGTTTAAAAATAGCAGCATCAGAAACACACATGTAAGCACAGTGTCGTCGGCGGCTACGCCTCAGTGTCGTCGTGGCAACGCCTCAGTGCGCCCGTTAGCTCAGCGCTACGTGTCGTCATGTTGGACCCGGACTGAGGGGGGGCTGGAGGAGGAGGGGGCGGAGTCCAGACAAGCTCTATCACGCTGACCCAAACAGCAGCTCCTGGGTCAAGCTCTATCACGCTGACCCAAACATCAGCAGCAAGGGTCAAGCTCTAGCACGCTGACCCAAACAGCATCAGCACGGGTCAAGCTCTATCACACTGACCCAAACAGCATCAGTACGGGTCAAGCTCTAGCACACTGACCCAAACAGCATCAGTACGGGTCAAGCTCTATCACGCTGACCCAAACAGCAGCTCCTGGGTCAAGCTCTATCACACTGACCCAAACAGCATCAGCACGGGTCAAGCTCTAGCACGCTGACCCAAACATCAGCTCCTGGGTCAAGCTCTATCACACTGACCCAAACAGCAGCTGCCCGGGTCAAGCTCTAGCACGCTGACCCAAACAGCATCAGCACGGGTCAAGCTCTATCACACTGACCCAAACAGCATCAGCACGGGTCAAGCTCTATCACACTGACCCAAACAGCAGCTCCTGGGTCAAGCTCTATCACACTGACCCAAACAGCAGCTCCTGGGTCAAGCTCTAGCACGCTGACCCAAACAGCATCAGCACGGGTCAAGCTCTATCACACTGACCCAAACAGCATCAGCACGGGTCAAGCTCTATCACACTGACCCAAACAGCATCAGCACGGGTCAAGCTCTATCACACTGACCCAAACAGCAGCTCCTGGGTCAAGCTCTAGCACGCTGACCCAAACAGCAGCTCCTGGGTCAAGCTCTAGCACGCTGACCCAAACAGCATCAGCACGGGTCAAGCTCTATCACACTGACCCAAACAGCATCAGCACGGGTCAAGCTCTAGCACGCTGACCCAAACAGCAGCTCCTGGGTCAAGCTCTAGCACGCTGACCCAAACAGCATCAGCACGGGTCAAGCTCTAGCACGCTGACCCAAACATCAGCTGCCCGGGTCAAGCTCTAGCACACTGACCCAAACAGCACCAGCCCGGGTCAAGCTCTAGCACGCTGACCCAAACAGCATCAGCACGGGTCAAGCTCTAGCACGCTGACCCAAACAGCATCAGCACGGGTCAAGCTCTAGCACACTGACCCAAACAGCACCAGCCCGGGTCAAGCTCTAGCACGCTGACCCAAACAGCATCAGCACGGGTCAAGCTCTATCACACTGACCCAAACAGCATCAGCACGGGTCAAGCTCTATCACGCTGACCCAAACAGCATCAGCACGGGTCAAGCTCTAGCACGCTGACCCAAACAGCATCAGCACGGGTCAAGCTCTAGCACACTGACCCAAACAGCATCAGCACGGGTCAAGCTCTATCACACTGACCCAAACATCAGCTGCCCGGGTCAAGCTCTATCACACTGACCCAAACAGCATCAGCACGGGTCAAGCTCTAGCACGCTGACCCAAACAGCATCAGCACGGGTCAAGCTCTAGCACACTGACCCAAACAGCAGCTCCTGGGTCAAGCTTTATCACACTGACCCAAACAGCATCAGCACGGGTCAAGCTCTATCACACTGACCCAAACAGCATCAGCACGGGTCAAGCTCTATCACACTGACCCAAACATCAGCTGCACGGGTCAAGCTCTAGCACGCTGACCCAAACAGCATCAGCACGGGTCAAGCTCTAGCACGCTGACCCAAACTTCATCAGCACGGGTCAAGCTCTATCACACTGACCCAAACAGCATCAGCACGGGTCAAGCTCTAGCACGCTGACCCAAACAGCATCAGCACGGGTCAAGCTCTAGCACGCTGACCCAAACAGCATCAGCACGGGTCAAGCTCTAGCACGCTGACCCAAACAGCATCAGCACGGGTCAAGCTCTAGCACGCTGACCCAAACAGCATCAGCACGGGTCAAGCTCTAGCACGCTGACCCAAACAGCATCAGCACGGGTCAAGCTCTAGCACGCTGACCCAAACAGCATCAGCACGGGTCAAGCTCTAGCACGCTGACCCAAACAGCATCAGCACGGGTCAAGCTCTAGCACGCTGACCCAAACAGCATCAGCACGGGTCAAGCTCTATCACACTGACCCAAACATCAGCTGCCTTGTTGGGCTAGACCCGTCTCATCTCAGCTGCTGCCAGAGGCTGCACTCAGCTAACCTGGGGCCCAAGTGTGTGGTGTGTCCGCAAATACACAGAGCCGCGTTGGTCCTATATAGTGACTTTAATTTGATCATTAGTGGGTGTATGTGTGTACGTGTCGCTCTGTACCGGCTTTTGTGTACCCTCCAGGGATACGTTTCCCAACACCATAGTTGCTAACCTGTTAGAAACTTAGCTGGTTGGCAATGGAAAATTGCATTGCAACCAACAAAGTTGCTAACTTTGTTAGCTTAGTTGACTTAGTTAGCAACTATGGTTTTGGGGAACGCGGGCAAATTTGGCCCAGTGTAGGACAAGGAAGCAACTAGGATGAGTGGACTCCATGCAGGCTGATCAGTTGATGTGGTGGTCACAGCTGTCCAATCCAGTTTAGTCTAAATGAGGACAGGTGACTTAGACCTTGTATGGACTCCTTCCCTCATTGGTGGGATCTAACAGGGTACGTGCTACCTGTTAGGCTACCTGTACACCTGTCCCACCTCTCCCTCGACCAACCCCAGTTCAGGGAGGAGTGAGATATCTGGACACAACTGGTCTTCAGACAGAACAGGCAGTTAACATTCTATTCAAATAATATTCATCAGTACTTCAAAAGCTGTTCTCCTGACAGCAGCAATATTAAACATTTTACATTAATAATACGGTTGAAAACTAGATAAGTCTATGTAGTACCACTGACTTCATATACTCTGAAATAAATATCTCGTATTTCTCGCAGTGAAAGATATGCTTGATATAGCGTGAAGAGAATTGACCTTTTCACAAACTGGAAACTTATGAAAAATATATAAAAAAGTCACACTCACAAACAAAATCAAAGTACAGTGTTTGTGTAACCTGCTCATACAGTAGAACTGCTCAAACACTGGGCAAAAGACTTCACCACTTCACATCCAAGTAGCACCGGCTAGATATGTTTCTTTTTCTGTTTGGTTTCCGAGGACATAAACATGTACGCTCACTCACTCACACACACACACACACACACACACACAAACACATACATACACACACACAAAACTTAGACCAACGTGTTGAACAGGAACTGTGTACTGTATGACATGATATTGCTTACAGATCATTAATACGAACAAAATGGAAAACATGTGATAGTCATAATGTCCATCAGTAGAGATACGCTGAGATGAAAGAGTTCTGATATGTAAACTACGGGATTGGCCACGTGGACCCATCCCAGCCACCATGGGTGAGTGGCATGTGTGTCTATGGTTGCAGACCAGTGCAGGTTAAGAGCTTTTAGAAATCAGAAGAAAGTGCAAATGACTCTGCGGTGGAGTGTACTTGGTTGGGTTGGGTTGAGTTGGGTTGAGTTGGGTTGAGTTGGGCGGGCAGCATCTTGGCATGGAGGACAGAGAGCTGCATTGCTGTGTGGTGGACAGAGTTCCATGCACGTCGAGAAACGCAGTAACTGCAACGAGGCAGAGAGCTGCACGGCTGCTGCTGCATGGTACTGCAGATGAAGAGACGCACTGCTACACGCACGACATGTGGACTGCAAAAGCCCTGCTGGGGAGATCCAGAGAGCTGCACTGCTGCAAGTGCGGCATCACTGCAAAGAGGCTGAACGAACGCTGCACCACAGCATGGCCTGCTACGCAGAGTCCTGCATCTGCATGACTATATGGGTCATGTGTGCAGGGGTACAGACGAACACCTCTGCATGGACACAGATGTGCGTCTCTCTGTGTGTGGCAGGTAAACCTCTGCTGGAGAGAGAGGGAGGGAGGGCATCACAGAGGCGGAGGTGTGCGCCGTGCATTTCTGATGCACTGCTGGAGTGAAACTTTTAACAGTCTCGGAACAGCGGCGTGTTTAAGTGTTGAGTGTTAAGTGTTAAGTGTTAAGTGTTAAGTGTGAAGTGTAGGTTTGTGTTTTGACACTTCTTCTCCCAGATCACAGCCAGCCAGCCAACCCGTTCACCCGGAGCAAGATCTATGGGTGAGTCCCATATCATGAGCCATGCCACATCTCAGCCGCATCTGGGCCGGATGGGTGCCAACTCTGGCCCGTATGAGCCCCTGACTCCACAGCCGTCTCCATGACAACTGGTCTCTGCAGTGGCTGAGTGTCTGTACTGGTGCTTCCTGTCTTGCCTGATGGAGTGTGTGTGCTACAGTCACGTGGGTTCTACACGACACTACACACTACGCTCTACACTCACCAACAGGTGTGACCAACACTGTGGTATAAGGTCACTACAAACCTGTGGCACTAACACACACACACACACACACACACACACACACACTATCGTAGGGGACAAGGACACAAGGTGTGTGTACAATGTCTTTCTAATTTGGCACCTCCAAGATCAAGTGTAGTCATTAGTTCTTCTCTGGTTCTGTGAGAGGTGGACAGTGCATGCGACCTCTCTGAGGTGTTCACACCTGGTGCCTGCAATGTCTCTCAGGTGTACACACCTGGTAAACGCAACGCAAAGTCTCTCAGGTGTACACACCTGGTGTACGCAACGCAAAGTCTCTCAGTCTTTTCAGGTGGACAGGACCAGCGGCCGGACAGTTCCTCCTGGACACCTCTGCTATTGCACATTGAACATAACGTCAGACATGCTAGTGATCACGTAAAACGAGTCTGCCAACATGCTATACGTTGGTCATTCGGTCTGTCTGTCTGTTTGTCTGCATTTTTGTGTGTGTGTGTGTGTGTGTGTGTGTGTGTGTGTGTCTGTCTGTACTCCTGGCTATCTGTTTGTCCTGCATTCCTGTCCATCTCGCTGACCAGGAGTAGCCGTATGTCTGGCGATCCACCTCTCGCTCTTGGTCTGCATGCAGCTTTGTGAGCGGTCTGCTTCTGCGATCTCTTGGTGCGTACAGCATGTGTTTCTTTCTCAACGCCATGTTGGATGAGATGACAAACAAACAGCTAAATTGCACTGAGACCATCTGTGCACAGCAAGCTCATCTTTTTCCTCCCATGTAAACTAGTAGAGTCACTTCCAAAGAGGAGGAAGTGTGTGTGTGCGTGTGTGTGTGTGTGTGTGTTACTATCTGAGTGTTTGTGTGCATGTACTGTATGTTAGTATCTGAATGTATGTGTGTGTGTGAGAGTGTGTGTGTGTGTGTGTGTGTGTGTTTATGTATGTTTGTATCTGAGTGTGTGTGTGTGTGTGTGTGTGTGTGTGTGTGTGCGCGCGCATTAGGACTTGAAGACGTGCACTGCGCGCACCACGTACTGCCTGCATATGGGGCACTCGTTCATGCGTTTGCCGCACTTGGTGCAGGTGACCATGTGTCCACACTCGAGCAGCACGCAGTCGATCAGCGCGTCCATACAGATACGACACAAGTTCTCATCCACCGCACTCAACTGGGGCCTCAGGACACCGTCTACAGAGAGAGGGAGAGAGAGAGAGAGGGAGAGAGGGAGGGAGAGAGGGAGGGAGGGAGGGGGGGATGACACAGGGGGAAGGGAGAGAGAGAGGGGGGAGAGAGGGAGAGAAAGGTGGGGGCGGGAGAACGAGGAGGGGGGGGGGTTCAGAGAGAGAAGGATGCAGGATGGGAGGGAGAGAGAGTGAAGAGGAGGAAGAGAATGACAGGGAGAAGAGGAGGGGAGGGAAGGAATGAGAGAGACAGATGGAGAAAGAGAGAAAGGAGAGGGAGAGCAAGACAATGGAGAGCGAGAGAGAATGGAGAGAGAGACGGTGAGAAGGAAAGATAGGACAGATGGGGAGAGATGGATGGATAGAAACAGAGAGAGAAAGGAAGGAGAGGAAAAAAGAGAAGGGGAAGAAAGAGAGGGGAGGAAGAGAGAGGTAAAGAGAAGGGCAGAGGGAGGGATGGAAGAAAAGAGAAGGGTGGAGGGATGGAGAAGGAGCGGTGGAGGAGAAGAGGGAGGAGTGGGGGAGGAGGAGGAGTGGAAGAGGAGGAGAAGGATAGAGGTAGATGAGTTTAATGTTTCAAGAATAAACACAGATTCAACCACAAAGCAATCTACATCAAAGCGTGTTAATTAAGATGAAATAATGATGAATTCCGCCCTTGGGAACTTGGGGACTTTTGGGAGTGATATGATGAATATTTGACCGGACTCCTGTCATGTGATGAGGATGAGTGATCTCAATGCTGAGTTAGTCTGGGGCTCTCTATTCAAAGGCTCAAATCACTCTCACCCAAGTGTGAGCTGACTGAGCAAAGGTCATCCTGACAGTCCATCCACTTTTCTCTTTCGCTCTTTCTGTCTGTCTTTGCATCTCTCTCTCTCTCTCTCTCCCTCTGTCTGTCGCTCTCTCTCTCTCTGTCTCTTTATTCTGTGCAGCACTACTTAAGTGGCCGCAAGTGAAGCACTCGGTGGAGCTGGAGCATAAATATCGTTTTAGAAAACGCACCGCCATCATGTCTGGTGAAGCCAGATCCATTGATTACAGCGGAAGTTAATTGTTGATGTTTTAATTTCCTCTCATTGGGGATCATTTGAACTCTGTCAGCTGATATGATATTTATCTCTGATTCTCAGTCATTTAAACAGTTCTGTTTTTTATACTGTATGTTATCACATGATTTAACCTCACATACTGTATTTACTTTGCATCACAATGATATTTTCCTATTTGTATATAAATATGTGATATTTTGTCTTTCACCTAATTTTGTCTATTGCAGAAACCAACTTGGGCCACAGAAACCAATACGATACCGGAACCAACGCAGTCCATCTCTGGTACAAATGTGCCACATGCGACCACAACTGGGCAAGTGCTGTGTCAAATTGGGCCCAGACCCAGCTACAGTCGAGGACACAATCTTGAGACTCTGAGGGCTAGGCAGTTATGCATCAGACACATCCAAGAGCTGGGATTAGTCCAAGAAGCCTATTAGTGTTCTGAGTGAAACTCTGCTGATTTACGAGAGGCTTTTACAAGCCATGAGCACTCTGAGGACTAATTCAAAGTAACGATGACATTTAGCTGTTAAAACAACATGACAGACGAGGGCTAGATGATGAGGGATAGGCAACTTAACCCACATACACACACACACAGACACACACACACACACACACAAACAGACACACACACACACAGACACACACACACACACACACACACACTCCTACACAGACATGAATGTTCGCACAGACACACACACACACACACACACACACACACACACACACACACACACACACACACACGCCCATATACAGTAGACGTTACAGGTGACTTCTTTCTTTGACCTTTCAAAGAACAAGCCTGGCCATGAATCTGATTGGATGAGACAGTGCAGATGAAACCACATAAAGATCAGACGTGCCACAAACGTCCACTCCCCCAGCTAATGACCGGGGGGGAGACACGTCCATCTCGTGACAGTGTGACATCCTTACCTCCGACCTCGCCAAGGCAGATGGGAGGGGGGTACGTCGTTACTAAAACACACCACAAGAGGGAGACATTTCACCACACATTCTAGTGCACTTTCTCCTCCACGCCACGCCACAGACACCAAACCAGTTATACATCTTTAGTTATTTCCTGTTCATTAGCCGCATTGTGTATAAGTTGCAGGACAGTGTTTTATGCAAGTTAAAAGAAACAAAACCATGTTAATACCATTTTAACTGCCCCCATGTATTAACCTTATAGCTGGAAAAAAAATGTGCAAAATCAATGTATACGATGCGGCTAATAGTTGGGAAATTACGGCAACTCTATTTGTTTACCACAACACATGAGTAAACAAGTGATCTAGTTAAGATCCAGCAGCTATCAGGTGAGAAGCATGCTGGGAGGGGAAGATGCTCACCTGCTGTGATGTCACTGCTCACATTCTCCACTGCAACAGAGGAATATCAGCATCAGGCATAAACACTCTATAAAAACACTCTGTTCTATAAATTACTGTGAAGTACTTTATAGTGCACAGTCCCTTAAAACATCTGGTAAAAAAAAAACATATTTTTGGACCACTTTTTAACCACTTTTGTTTTGAGAGAATACAGCAAATGAAATAGATCAGATAAAATTCAACAATTAACTGTGACAGCAGAAGTGAGCAAAGCAAGCCGAATGTAATGATAGTAGGAGCTGTGTACAGTGTTAATTCCTCCTGATGGTATCGGAATATTAGTTTTTCTCAGTTGCTTTGCCACATTTTCTCAGATCAGAATTGAAATTGTTTGTTCAAACTCCATCATATCTTATCATATCCCATATCATATCATATCCCCATCTTGAACAAACGTAATGCTTTAGGACATCCATGCTGGTGATTTTGTACACATGACTGCTGTTTTTATTATTGTTTTCAATTTGCTAATGTCATGTTGGTCAGAATCTACTATTCTGGTTCCCTGCTAAACAGTCCTACCCCATAAAACAAATCGGCCTTATTTCATTGCTTGTGTCATAACACGCAAATGTGTTGAACTAGCTGTCATAGTTATCATAGTCTGTAGCATATATATATATATATATATATATACAGTATATGTGTGTGTGTGTGTGTCTGTGTGTGTATATATATATATATATATATATATATATATATAGACCTGACAGACAGGAACGTCATGATATTGACAACAAGACAAA
Source organism: Sardina pilchardus (assembly GCF_963854185.1). Taxonomy (NCBI): domain Eukaryota; kingdom Metazoa; phylum Chordata; class Actinopteri; order Clupeiformes; family Clupeidae; genus Sardina; species Sardina pilchardus. Next base: position 4,985,539 of record NC_085007.1, on the reverse strand, counting down.
ACAGTTTGACCATCTTGACATGAACATTGCCTTCAGGACTTGTCATTTTGATTGCACTGACGGTTTCATTGGTATAAATATTTGCTTATGTGGTATGAATAAAGCCTTTAGAGCATGATATGCACTCTTGTAGGTTATCCAGTGCGGTGCAGTTTGCTCTGATTGCTTTGAGAAATGCACTGTTCGTGCAAATGTTAAGAATGTTTCGAGAAATGCACCAATAGGACTGAGAAGAATTGTAACATAGGGTGCTGGTCTACTGCGGTTCTATGAGAAGACCTGTAACACATGTAGGGTGCTGGTCTAGTGCGGTTCTATGGTTCTATGAGAAGAACTGTAACACATGTAAGATGCTGGTCTAGTGTCGTTCTATGGTTCTATGAGAAGAACTGTAACTCATGTAGGGTGCTGGTCTAGTGTGGTTCTATGGTTCTATGAGAAGAACTGTAACACATGTAAGATGCTGGTCTAGTGTCGTTCTATGGTTCTATGAGAAGAACTGTAACTCATGTAGGGCGCTGGTCTAGTGTGGTTCTATGAGAAGAACTGTAACTCATGTAGGGCGCTGGTCTAGTGGGAGGTTCTAGTGCACGTGTTCCGTCCGGTTCTTACTGGATCTGCGGTTCTGCTCGTTGTCGCGGTACAGCCGGTGCACCCGCTCCACCAGCTCCCACTTCTCGCAGCAGCCCGAGAAGTTGACGAAGTTCCGCGCCAGGATCTCCTTCAGCTGCCGCACCGTCAGGCTCTCGATGGCGTCCTCGGTGGCCAGGTCCGAGAGCGAGGCCCGCGCACGCCGCTGGGTACCCGGGCTGGCCTGCAGGCAGACAGGTCATCAGACAGAGAAGAAGACGGGCAGGCAGACAGACAGACAGGTCATCAGACAGAGAAGAAGACGGGCAGACAGACAGACAGACAGGTCATCAGACAGAGAAGAAGACGGGCAGGCAGACAGACAGACAGGTCATCAGACAGAGAAAGAGACGGGCAGGCAGACAGACAGACAGGTGATCAGACAGAGAAGAAGACGGGCAGACAGACAGGCAGACAGACAATCAGGTGCACAGACAGACAGGCCAAGAGACAGAGAGAAGAGACGCAAGTGGGCAAATAGAAAGACAGAGAAACAGACAGGAAGATAGACAGATGTGCGGACAGAGAGGAAGATATACAGAAAGACAGGCAAACAGTGAGATAGAGAGAGGGAAGGCAAGTGAGCAGACAGACAGACAGACAGAC
>NC_085007.1:4966803-4976803 GCF_963854185.1 Sardina pilchardus | reverse complement strand
CGCTTGAGCTGAGTGTGTCGTCTTGCGAGGTGTTGATTGACAGCTCTGAGTGTTCTGAGACTGACCGAGGGGCGGATCCCTGTGGGGGGGTCAGGAGCACCCCCGGCCTCTCCTCCTCCCCCCGCGCCTCCTCCTCCTCCTCCGTCGCCGCCTCCTCCTGACGCTCCTCACGTGCCTCCTTGTCCTCCCTCTGCTCCGGTCCCTCTCCTCCCCTCCTCTCCTCCTCCTCATCCTTCTTCTCCTCCTCCTCCTCTTCCTCCTCCTCCTCCTCCTCTTCGCTTCCCTGCATCACCGCCACCACCGCTGCCTCCTCCTCTCGCGCCTCCTCCTGCTCCTCCTGCTCCTCCTGCACCGCCTGCACCGCCTCCTCCCCGATGCGTGTGTGTGGCGGTGGCCGGGGTCCCAGCGTGCACAGCACCAGGTCCACGAGGTCCTCCTTCTCGCGGCAGGTGTGTGTGGGGACGTTGCGCAGCGTCAGGTACTGGCGCAGGTCCTTGACCCGCAGGCGCATGAGCTGCGGGCGCTGGAAGGCCGTGCCCCACAGCAGCTGGCACGTGGCACAGCGACGCAGGTTCTCCTGGAGCACCGAGCACAGCGAGCAGTAGCTCTTACGGCAGTCCGAACACACATGCTGCAGGAGAGAGGAGAGGAGAGAGTTAACACACACACACATACTGGAGCACCGAGCACAGCGAGCAGTAGCTCTTACGGCAGTCCGAACACACGTGCTGCAGGAGAGAGGAGAGAGGAGAGAGTTAACACACACACACATACTGGAGCACCGAGCACAGCGAGCAGTAGCTCTTACGGCAGTCCGAACACACGTGCTGCAAGAGACAGGAGAGGAGAGAGAGAGGAGAGAGGAGAGAGTTAACACACACTCTGGAGGAGAGAGAGGAGAGAGTTAACACACACACACATACTGGAGGAGAGAGGAGAGAGTTAACACACACATATACTATAGGAGAGAGTGAACACACACACATACGATAGGGGAGAGGAGAGAGTGAACACACACATAATAGAGAGAGGAGAGAGGAGAGAGTGAACACACTCATACTAGAGAGAGGAGAGAGTGAACACACACATACTAGAGAGAGGAGAGAGTGAACACACACATACTAGAGAGAGGAGAGAGTGAACACACACATTTTTGTAGAGCTTGCCCAGTGGCTCAGTGCAAAACACCACTGTGATGATTTACCGCGTGCCAGGGTCAGTTCAACATGGTGCAGCACTAGACCAGTTCTTACGTGTGCAAGCCACTGAACATAATGTTAGTGTGTGAACCCCCCTTTATGATGAAGCCATTGAACATAATGTGTTTGTGCGTGCAGTGTGAACCCCCCTTTATGATAACGGCATTGAAAAGAATGTGTTTCACAGCGCAGTGCTACCGTTTGCGTGTGCAGTGTGAACCCCTCTTTATGATGAAATATGGGGAGACAGAAGACACGAGAGAGTGGGAGGAACGAGTGAACATGTGTTGAAATAGAGGTAGAAAGACAGAGGTAGAAAAACTGAAAAAAAGAGAAAGGATATAAACTCACATGAAGAAAGGGAAAGAGAGAAATGAGAGAGAGAAAGACAGAAAGAAAGAGAAAGAGAGAGAGAGAAACAGAAAGTTAAACAAGAAAAAAGGGAAACTGGAAAAGAGGTGATTAACGAGGGAAAAAAGAGGGCAAGTGTGATAGAGTGATGAATAAAGAGGAGGAAAGAAAAGAGTGCACGACTGAAAGAGTGAGTGAGAGAGATAGAGTGATGTATAAAAAGAAGGAAAGAAAGAGTGCAAGTGTGAAAGAGTGATGCATAAAGAGACAGTGGGAGGAGGAGAGGAAACACAGCGGGGAACAGACAGAGTTGGCAGCGCGCGAACTGGAAGAGAGAGAGAGAGAATGCGGATCAAAGACGAGCTTTGGGGCATTACAACTTCAAGGCACAACTACATATTGGCAATTAGCAAACAGCATGGAGAGGAGGAGCATCAGAGGAGGGAAGACAAACACATGAACGACAGAGAGAAGAGGAGAGGAGAGGAAAACAAACACGTGAATGACAGACAGAAGAGGAGAGGAGAGGAGAGGAGAGCAAACCTGTGAATGACAGAAGAGTAGAGGAGAGGAGAACAAACATTTGAACGACAGACAGAAGAGGAATAGAAAATAAACACGTGAACGACAGACAGAAGAGGAGAGGAGAGGAGAGGAGAGCAAACCTGTGAATGACAGAAGAGTAGAGGAGAGGAGAACAAACATTTGAACGACAGACAGAAGAGGAGTAGAAAATAAACACATGAACGACAGATAGACGAGGAGAGGAAAAGAGAGGAGAACAAACATGTGAAAGACAGAAGAGGAGAGGAGCGGAGAACAAACATGTGAACAATAGATAGAAGAGCAGCAGGCAAGGTACAGTAACTGGACAGAGAAGCAATGTGTGTGTGTGTGAGTGAGTGTGTGTGTGTGTGTGTGTGTGTGTGTGTGTGTGCGTGTGCGTGCGCGTGCACGTGCGTGTGCGTGTGCGTTTGTGTGTGTGTGCACTCCTCAGGAGAAGGAGAACCAGAGCAGGAAGTGACAGGACTGAGCAGCTTTCAGGTTTGACATTTCAGCAAACAAGCACTGTCATTAATGGATGTAATGGGTAATCTCTCCTTGTCTCCCTCTCACACACACACACACACACACACACACACACACACACATACACACACACACACACACACACACACACACACACACACGAGACATAAACACAGACATAAACAGAGACACAAACACAGACACAGACATAAACACAGACATAAACAGAGACACAAACACAGACACACACACTCTGCTCATTTCTCTAAGGCAAATGGAGTAGTGAGGGGAAGAACCAATGCACCAATAGAACTGAAGGACAACGCATGCTGACCAATAGCAGAGTGGAATCACACATGCTGACCAATAGGAAAAATGGATAAGGCATGATGACCAATAAGAGACAGGGACAACGCATGCAGACCAATAGCAGAGTGGAATCACACATGCTGACCAATAGGATAAATGGATAAAGCATGATGACCAATAAGAGGAATCACACATGCTGACCAATAGGAAATAGGAATAATGCATGCTGACCAATAGGAGAGGTAGCATATGCTGACCAATAGAGGTATAAAACATGCTGACCAATAGGAGAGGTAGCATATGCTGACCAATAGAGGTATAAAACATGCTGACCAATAGGAGAGAGGGACAGACAGACAGGATGTGTCAGACAGAGAGGGATGTTGCCAGCAGAGGGACAGAAAGCATTTACGCTCTGCAAACACACACACACACACACACACACACACACACACACACACACACACACACAAACACAGGGAGTGGGTGCCATTTCCATACACAGAACACACACACACACACACACACACACACACACACACACATACACACACACACACACACACACAGAGAACACAAACACAGGGAGGGGGCGCCATTTCCATACAGATAACAGCAGTCCATCAAGTTCCCCCATAGACACACAGTGACAGACAGCACTGACACACACACACACACACACACAGGCACATACATACATACACACACACACACACACACACCCTTCCAGCATGTCCGTCAGCTTGATGTATCAGTTTCACAGGGTTGTGTGTGTGGTCAAGGATTAGAAGCTCTCTGTCAGAATGCCAACAGGTGTGAAGTTTGATAATAGGCACAGCCAAGGTGTTTGTGTGTGTGTGTGTGTGTGTGTGTGTGTGTGTGTGTGTGTGTGTGTGTGTGTGTGCTGTCTGGCGATAGGCAGGGAGAAAGAAGATAAAAGAAAGACTGAATTCATGGCAACCCCCTCCCTCAGCAGACCGTCAGACGTGCATATGGTATGAGATCAACTCTTTGAGTCTGGGGTTGCCGCCATGGTAACGACATATTAGAGAGGAGATGTCTAGACACATTCACACAAACACACACACGCACGCACGCACGCACGCACGCACGCACGCACGCTCGCTCGCTCGCTCGCTCGCACGCACGCACGCACGCACGCACGCACGCACGCACGCACGCACGCACGCACGCACGCACGCACGCACGCACGCACGCACGCAGGCACGCACGCACGCACGCACGCACGCACGCACACACACACACACACACACACACACACACACACACACACACACACAGTCCTGGTATGTTTCCTCCTGTAAATGCATCACTCCCCAGTTTGTAGACTACCAAATCTGCTGCTACCTACAGAGTGACATAAATCCCCCCCCCCACACACAGATGTCCCTACTCTGAAGTGTCTCTGGATTAGACCATTCATTTCAATAAGAGAATTCTGCCCAGGGACACACACACGCACACACGCACACACACACACACACACACAGGGATGTGATGTGACATTTTCACACTTCTAGCCCCCAATCATGACATTTAAAGATCCCACTGAGCCAACTGAGTCGTGGTCACCAAAGGGGGACTTGACCACTGATGATGATGTCGTAGAGTTCCACAGCCCTGGTCACCAAAGGAGGGCTTGACCACTGATGATGATGTCGTAGAGTTCCACAGCCCCTGGTCACCAAAGGAGGGCTTGACCACTGATGATGATGTCGTAGAGCTCCACAGCCCTGGTCAGGACGGTCACCCTGACCCTCGACAGCGCACGTCTTTCCCAGAGATGTGATTAGAGTGTCTAAGCCTCACACTACGCCTCTCTCTAAAGCCTCAGTGACAGTGTGAAACACGGCGTGTGAGTGTGTGTGTGTGTGCGCATGTGTGTGTGCGCGCGCAAGAAAGTGTGTGACTGGGGTGAACTGCTCATTCACAGTCTGATCCTCTCAGAGTAATCACACACACACACACACACACACACACACACAGAGGTCTTGAGAGAGAGAGAAAGAGAGAGAGAATAGAGAGAGAGAAAGAGAGAGAGAATAGAGAAAGAGAGAGAGAGAGAGAGAATAGAGAGAGAGAATAGAGAGAGTCTGTGTGCCTGCTCAGAGCATCACACAAACATGTTCCAATCATTTAGAATATCCTGATCTGGTCAATATGTCCGTCAGAGTCTGGCCACCTCTCCCAATCTAATAAAGACACAAGCTACGGACCCCCAGGCCACAGATCATCTGGTTCTGACGTGGCCCTAGTCTGGCCCACATCTGTCCTGCACTTACCTGCCCTGACAATGCTAGTACAACGCTCAATTGACTTGAATGGATCGGCATCCTAAACATCATCCCTTACTTGCCGTCACTTCTATTCAATTTCTATTCATTTGTCAATCAATTTGATTTAAACATCGGTACAGAGCCCAGAGCCTATTCCAGACCTCGATCTGCACGGACACACACACACACACACACACACACACACACACACACACACAGACAGACACACACACACACACCAGTGTAGATTTCCTGTGTGTATCTGCACGTGCACGGACACGGACACGCACACAAACACCCCAGTGTGATTCCCTGTGTGTATCTGCAGTGTGTGTATCTGCAATGGGTGGATCGTGCTTAACTGGCTGAACTGTGCGATTCCCAGCAGGTCAGGGTGATTAAGCTGAGAAGGTTCTCACGGGTGTCACACACACACACACACACACACACACGGATCACTGACGGTGCTCTTGACTTAAAGGGACACTTCACCGATTAGCATTAAGCTTTGTATCTTTAGAAAACCATGTTTTGAATGGTCGTGCATCATTCCCTCAGTTTGCCTTGAGATGGGAGAAATACGGATTTCAATGTTGGACTTCCTGCTTTCAATGATGTAAAAATCATCATTTTACATCATTGAAAGCAGGAAGTCCTATTCATGGGTTTCATTGAAATCCGTATTTCTCTCATCTCACCTGATGATTCCAGTACAACTATTGCTATCAGTGTTGTCTACAAACCATACACAGACACACACACACACACACACACACACACACACACACACACACACACACACTCATTTTTACCACCACCACCATGACCGTCATCATCGCAGTGGGTAAGAAAAACTCTTCCCATGACATCATCATGTGAGACCCATGTGGGCGTACACTCTCAGTCTGGTGTGTGTGAGCGAAAGTGAATGTGAGAGTGTCTGGGTGTGTGTGTCAGAAACCTGCCTGGACTTTGGCTATCCCGGTGGCCATTCTGTGTACTACCTTGTGTTTGCGTCTTGTTTCCCTGGTGCCATGTGTTCATGTTAACTTGTCATGTGCCTTGTTCTTGCTGCTTGTGTATTTCCTGGTTTTGTTATGTGATTCAGTTCTTCATTGGTTTCCTGTCCTGTCTTCCTGTTCCCACCCCTTGCCATATTTGGACTTCCTGCCCTCCTGTGTAATGGTTGTCACCTGTACACTGTTAAATCCTTGTTGCTCATTGCCTAGCTCGTCTTGTATTTAAGTTTTGCGTCTGCTTTTGTTCTCTGTCAGATCGTCGTCTTTACTGTGTGTAGTTGTGCCTGTTTTCCGTGTATTGTGAGATTAAAACCTTGTTAATTGTCCTTTCTGGCGTCCTGCATTTGGGTCCTCCATTCCAAACCCTGACAGTACGATCTGACCATTATGGACCCAGCAGTCGCTAATATTGACGAGGAGGACTTTGCAAGAACCAAGGAATTTCTTGGTAGGCTGTATGCCGAACTGCAATCAGCCTCTGACAATGGCCGCCAGCTAGCTGTCTGCATTGTTGCTGGAAGGTTCATCGCCACCAAGCCTTGGCTTAAAGAGCTCCCAGTGACGTCTGAAATGACCACCCAGGTAACCAGCTTAATGGAGACTCTACAGGTCCTTCAAACTCCCCGAGACTCCCCTGGCTACCCTGAGGAGGTATTAGGAAGGCCTTGCTTGTCAGCCCAAGACCTCCCATTGTCTTCTGACCCGTCTGTCCCTGATCCGTCTGTTTCCAACTCGTCTCTCCCTGGTCTGTCTGTTCCCAAGTCTTCCTCAGTCTTTCCTGTGGACCCTGACCCAGTGCCTGTTTCCATCGAGCTCTCTGTTGAACTAGAACAGGTAAACTATGCCTTTCAGAAGCTGTTTAATGTGGTCTGTACTGACCAGGATCTCAATCGCCGGCTAGCAGCCGTTGTTTTGATGGAACAAACTTTTGTGTCCAAGCCTTGGCTGATTGAGCTTCCAACTATGCAGAAGTTTGCCTCACAGATTGGAGACCTGAGGAGAAGCCTGGAGACTCTCCTTGATTCATCTGTCCCTGATGCTGAGCTTAGTATGGAACTGCCCCAACCCCAGCCAGAGGTTCGTGCAGTTAGGGTAGGCTTCCTAAGCTTTCAGCCAGTTCCTAACTGTGTGAGTACACAGTTGGCTGAGACTCCACCATCCAGCCAGACAGTGGACCGACCATCATGCCACACTGACTCCAGTAGCCCCCTGTCCCCTTGTTTGGAGGAGTCCTCTTACTGGGGTACGCTACATCCTGTCAAGCCGCCCTCCCGAATAAAGCGAGGATCTACAAAGAGTCAGACATGTCCATTGCCAAGCGCCCAGCCCAACGCCCAGCCTGCAGCCACGCTCCCCGACGCCCAGCCTGCAGCCGCATCACCCAATGCACTGTCAATTCCCGACCGTGCTTCTGCCTCTGTTTCTTTGATTCCCTGTACCAAATCTCTTCCTGTTTCTGAGACTTCTCTCCTGTATGTTTCTGCCTGTGATTCAGCTTATCGGTCTTCATCTGTTGAATGTGTGTGTGAAACTGTAGTGTGTGAGTCTGACTGTCTGTCTACAGAGAGTATTTGTGCATCTGTGTCTGTATGTTTGGTGGACTGCATGCTTGATGGTTTGCCAGAGGCTGTGGGTGTGTCCGGGAGTAAGAATGAGTCTGTGTTAGAGAGAGTGTGTGAGTATGACCGTAGGCTTCAACGAGTGCATGAATCCTCTGAGCCCGTGTCTGAGTTGGCTCCTAAGCCTTCCCCTCGGTCTGTGGTGTCTGAATCTGATGTATGGGTCTCTGCTCCAGAGTGTGGGTCAGTGTCTTGTCCGTCTGCCTGCCAGCCCAGATCTGCACCCAGGTCTACCCCTCTGCCTAAGGCAATTGTGTCTGAATGTGAATCTGTGGTGTCCGAGTCCGTCTCCAAATCTGTCTTTGGGAGGTCTGTTGCTCTGCCAGGGACCGGTGACCAGCTCACTGACCAGTCTGATTCCACTGACCGCCCTGAGACTGATGTCCAGCCCGAGCCAGAGCCTGCTGACCAGCGCAAGCCAGAGTCCGTTGACCAGCCTGAGCCTGCAGACCAGCTCGAGCCTGGTTCTGCCGACCAGCCCCAGCCTGAGGCTGCTGAGCGGCTGGAGCTTGGTTCCCTGTCCTGTTTTCCTTCCCTACCTGGACCTGCTTCCCAGCTCTCCCTTCCTGACATGCGCCGCTCTCCTGCCCTGCCTGGCTCACATGCCCCGCTGGAGTCTGCCCAGTCCTTGTCCGGCAAGCCTACATCTGTCTGTACCCTGCCATGTTTGTCCTTGCCCCTTCCTGACCAGGTCTACCTGCTTACCTGCTAGAATCCCTGTCTGTCTGGTCCCTCCTGCCAGACCCCCTCCGCCCGCCCTGGTTGGACTTTCAGGGGACGCCAAGAGGCGTCCGTTGAGAAGGGGGTACTGTCAGGAACCTGCCTGGACTTTGGCTATCCCGGTGGCCATTCTGTGTACTACCTTCTACTATCTTGTTTCCCTGGTGCCATGTGTTCATGTTAACTTGTCATGTGCCTTGTTCTTGCTGCTTGTGTATTTCCTGGTTTTGTTATGTGATTCAGTTCTTCATTGGTTTCCTGTCCTGTCTTCCTGTTCCCACCCCTTGCCATATTTGGACTTCCTGCCCTCCTGTGTGATGGTTGTCACCTGTACACTGTTAAATCCTTGTTGCTCATTGCCTAGCTCGTCTTGTATTTAAGTTTTGCGTCTGCTTTTGTTCTCTGTCAGATCGTCGTCTTTACTGTGTGTAGTTGTGCCTGTTTTCCGTGTATTGTGAGATTAAAACCTTGTTAATTGTCCTTTCTGGCGTCCTGCATTTGGGTCCTCCATTCCAAACCCTGACAGTGTGTGTGTGTGTGTGTGTGTGTGTGGGAGAGAGGTTACTGTATGTGTCTATATGTGTCTCCAGGCTGGGGCCGGGGGGTTAGACATGCAGACAGGAGACACTCAGGCACCCCTGACATTTACAACCACTTTCAAAGAAAAAGCCCACCGTGAAAAGGGCATGCTTCTGTCTCAAGGCAGAGTGTGTGAGTGTGTGTGCCCCTTCCGATGTCCCCATAAGCGTGTGTGTGTGTGTGACAGAGAGATAGATAGATAGAGATAGAGAGAGAGAGAGAGAGGCCAGTGTATGTGTGTGTGTGTGTGTCTATACCTTCCTCCTGAAGACGGAGAAGACCAGTGTGTGTGTGTGTGTGTGTGTCTATACCTTCCTCGTGAAGACGGAGAAGGCCAGTGTGTGTGTGTGTGTGTGTGTGTGTCTATACCTTCCTCCTGAAGACGGAGAAGACCAGTGTGTGTGTGTGTGTGTGTGTGTCTATACCTTCCTCGTGAAGACGGAGAAGGCCAGTGTATGTGTGTGTGTGTGTGTGTGTGTCTATACCTTCCTCCTGAAGATGGAGAAGGCCAGTGTATGTCTGTGTGTGTGTGTGTGTGTGTGTGTGTGTGTGTGTGTGTGTGTGTGTGTCTATACCTTCCTCGTGAAGACGGAGAAGGCCAGTGTATGTCTGTGTGTGTGTGTGTGTGTGTGTGTGTGTCTATACCTTCCTCCTGAAGACGGAGAAGGCCAGTCCGCAGGCTTTGCAGGCGAGTCCGGCGCTGACGCTGGCGCTGTTGTGGACGGAGCTGGAGCTGGAGGAGGAGGGCGTAGTCGGCGGGTAGGTGGAGTAGGTGGAGTAGGCGGCGCTCGGGGCGAAGCGGAAGGGTCTGGCGCCCGGCCCGAAGCCCGCCTGTGCGCCGGGCGGCCGCATGGTCCCCGTGCCCATCACCTCGTTCA
>NC_085007.1:4954303-4959303 GCF_963854185.1 Sardina pilchardus | reverse complement strand
ATGGCCAAGTCAGGGCCAAGTCATTAGACTACCTGACAGCTCGTTTCATTAATGACTTTGTGTGGATCACCGTCATCATTATAGTCGTCATCATCATCATCATCATCATCATTATGAACCTCATCAGTACCAGCACAGCCAAAACTACATGTGAAAATGCATACAGTAGTTTCCCGCTAACTCGAGTGCCGTGGCGTTCGCCGCTGTTTTCAGCAGTTTGGAGAGCTGCTCAGCTCCTTCATTCACATGTCCCTGTCACTGCCGTCTGTCCGTCTGATCTCATTACAGAAGATTAGCCTTCTGCGATGGATGGATGGATGGGTGAGTGAAAGGCAGGGATGCTACATGTCACAAAAAAACTGGCCACGATTTTTTATTTAGCAATATATGCTAAATATTGTTTACATGTGGAATTGTTAAATGTCCCTAGATATCTAAGGCGCATCTTCTTGCCACATATACCGGCGAAATTACCGGCACCGGTTTGATAAATATAACGCGCGCTTGCTGGATTTCCCGTTATAACCACCGTGCAGTCACAATGTGTGCAGGCTACTTGAAACGAAATGAAGTGATATGTTGATATATTTCTTAGTTTCTTACTCTATTGTTTCTCACATAGGCTATTTTATTTCTCGAGGCTAAAGAAGCAAGCATGAAAGTTGCGATGCACACAGTATAAAACACAGATTATCCTCACTGACAATAATCTAAGCAGTAGGCTACAAAAACAAAACCAGCACAGCATGTTTCATGATGTCACTGTACCTTCATCGCTATTCCAGGCTGTGGAATTTGTCGGATAATGACAAAATGATGCGCATTGCAAGAACACAAAGATTCACTACATTACGTCTTCGATTCCAGTCTCTCCCGATACATTTGCAAAGAGAAGCATAACGTAATGGACTAGAATATTTCCACCAATCGGAATTAATCAAAGGTCCCGTTATGTATAGCAGCCAATTGCGTTTGAGTGGGCGGACCCGAGTCTCGCTGTTATGTATAGAGGCCAATGGCGTTTGAGTGGGCGTGCTCTGCCTCTGTGCGGGCACGCATGTTTGCAGACGCACCATCCAGACCCCGAGTAGCCTACACTCAGTTATAGCCGGAGTCGTTGATACATACATCACAACAAATGATGAGGTTGTGCAAAGTTTTTTTTTGTTTTGTTTTCATTTGTTGCAATGCTCGCTAGGTTATCATCTTCTGTATGGCATAACACCTGAATATGTCTTTCTTTCTTTGTCGTTTTTATTTTCCTCAGCAACCCAGTTTGGTTGCATTCCTGCACTCCCCTAAAAAAATATTTTTTTCCCCGATCAGATCCGTTCTGGTCTAGATTACAGTAAAGTAGGCCTAGAGGTGTAAAGTTAAATGTCCCATTCCTCAGTGAGTGGTGCAAGCATGGGTATTTTGGTGGCATGCAATGGAGAGACACATGCACATTCCGATGACAGGTGAATTCCTTCAGAGAGGCCACCATATTAGGCATGTCTGTAACAGATGTTTACAGAACAAAACGCACTAAGCCAAAGAATTACGAAATTGGGTTCCCAGAGCGTAAAATCTCCTGCAGGTGCAGCTTTCATAGACGCGCTTCCCACACGGAGGGTCTGTCATGAACACTGAGTTAACTGCGCCATCTAGAGTCACATTAAGGAAGTGCATGAAATGGGCGTCTAATTACTGTGAAGAACTTTCTCTTGAGGCTAACATATGGAGGAGGCTTTCAAGTTCAGTTTTAATTACCTTTACATCTACAGTGTAAAAACGACCAACAAAGTCACGCGATTCAACTACTGCTCTTGCCTGACTGCAGACATGTGGGCACACACTGCACCACCTTGCTGATGTGGAAATCTGATCAGTCTGTTGGAGGTACAGTATGTGGGCATGTGGGCACACAGTGCACAACCTTGCTGATGTGGAAATCACTATCAGATCAGTCTCATGGAGGTATGTGCTGGAGCGTAACATAAGCAGAAGCAACATAAGCAGAAGCAGAATAAGGTATTGATAGGCTATTGTTACTAGGCCTGTATCTCTCTCTCTCTCTCTCTCTCTCTCTCTCTCTCTCTGTGTGTGTGTGTGTGTGTGTGTGTGTGTTAGGTCCAGAGAACCACAAAGGCTCCGTCCCCAGGAGGAGGCTTCAGGGGGCCAGACAAAAAACATCAATAAAACGGTACAATTTCTAGTCATCTAAATGTTTCTCCACAATTTATTTTTTCAACTATGCAAATATTTCAAATATATAATATAAATTATTCCGCAACCTGACTCATACCAAGCCATACCCAGTCTTGCCAACGTTGAAAGAATTTTATGAGACCAAATTTTACCACGTAGAGGGTACCCCTGGATCCTCCAACTTACATTCAATACCTTTTCGAAACAATAAGTAAGACCTTGAAAATGAAATGTAGGCTATATATCTATGTATGTGACTCTGTAGCTCAGCGGCAGAATCAACTTAAAGTAACAACAACTGACGAAATGTGAGATCAAGCGATATGCGTAGTTTAGAGCATGGAATCATACAAGCGTACTAGGAGGTCAAAATATGTGTCTGCTATGCAAAATAGATAGATAGATACTTTATTGATCCCCAAGGGGAAGTTCAAGTTCAAGTTCAAGTTGCGTACATGTTGGCAGGTCTGCAAACAACTAAATACATGAGAAGGAACCACACTGGTGTGAAGATGCGTTGAGTAAACAGTCATTGTAAACCTGTATTGTTATTGCAGGACTGGATGCCACACCCTTGCTGACAAGCCCCTCATTTATGATCAAATCTGTCAATACATTTCAACAAGTCATGACAGACAAATTCTCTATCATGCTGTTCATTCTCTTTTTCTTGATGCAAAGCGACTTACAGCAACTTGAGGTTAAGTGTCTTGCTCAAGGGCACAACCATGGCAGCTGGGAATCAAACTTTTCTCAGGCTGTACCCCACGCAGGATTAACCAATACTACTGCGGCTATATTGGGAAACATGTGTGGACACAATGGAACGTTTTATGACACTTGTAATAAAATAGCTCTCAGCCGGCCCACCATCAACAACAGACACAGGTCATGAGAAGTCATGTATGGAAAAATTACAGTTGTGTATCATTATTATTATTTGATCACTTTGGTTTAACTGTCAAATTGTTTATAGTTTTTCACTGCTAAAAATCTAAACCCCATTTTCTAAATGAAATGCTAGGATGCCTGAACATATTTCTTGAATCAATCACTCTTTTGGCAAAACCAATTTGGAGATCTCATAGACTCCTTTTTCAAAACTCTAAACATATTTCCATGCAATGCACAAACAAGTGGCTGAACAGTGCAGGTTCATATCAACAATAGACAGAAATTGTCAGTTAGACATTAGAGTGCATTGTATAGGCTGTGGACTGTAAATTACTGTCATTATTGCCTGTCTTTTGTTTTGCTTTATTTTTGTTATGCAAAAAGCATTTTTTGCATTTTACCATACGCTATATAACAGGTGTGATCCATTTCTAGTAATTGTGTTTACTATTATGCATCACAAGTGCATCACAATGCAAAATGTGTATTATTGTATGAGCATGTGTAATGAGTTTTGCAAAAATAGTCTGAAATCTGCAACTGTGCTTTATATGAAAACTGTTTAACCAAAATGGTGATCGAATCAAGAAATATGTTCAGGCAAGTGAGAATTTGGTTCAGAGAATGGAGTTTAGTTTAGTGCAGCAATTGTGTATTTAATTGCACATTATTTTTGTTATCCATGACAAATTATTTTTCATGAAATTAGTTGGAATACAATATAAAGAAAGTAGGAAATATATTCATTGTCAAGTTTAAATTGAGTTAAAATAACAAATTCAAAGTTTACCTTTTGTCAAAAAAGAACAATTTGCTTTTCTTTTGAAAACAAGGACATTTCTCGATGGCTCCAAACTTTTGAATGGAAGTGTGCAGTAGTTCATGTCATTTTAATAGCACATTTTCCCATGGGGATCAATAAAGTTTCTATCCGTCTGTCTATCTATCTATCTATCTATCTGTCTGTCTATCTATCTATCTATCTACTGTATCTATCTATCTACAGTATCTATCTACTGTTTCCTGTCCAGTTGCTGTGCTGATCACTGACCAGCAGAGGGAGCAGTGGGCTAACATTATGGTGGTTACATCACTTTATCCTCGAGCGTCACAGTAGAGTCACGACGACACTACTGTGCTTATAAACATCACAGACCACACACACACACACACACACACACACACACACACACACACACACACACACACACAGTACACAAACACACACACACGCACGCACACATATACAGTACACACACACACACACACACATGTTAGCATGAACGTATGCACACACAACAAAACGCTCAAGAATAAAAATCAGTGCACTTATGTACACAAAGCACAAGCAATTTCTGTCCAATCATGCACATCTGGCAACGTTTGAGTTATAGCAGTCCTTTGATCAACCATTTCAGTAACTCCTCCCCCCTTAGGGCCAAATCAGTGTTGGCACCTAATAGATGTAGAATGTTGCACAAGAACTCAAAAAAGCATATTCTTGCAGTTTGCAGGTCATAACTGGTCGGCTATCTATTGTTTTGCATACATGTCCTACGACAAGGTAACATGGTGTGGCTCATATACTGTCAACGTTTGCTCCTGGAGGATCTTCCTCAGGCTTTCATTTTCAACTTTTCAACTTTCAACTCTCCTCAGGCAAAAGTCCATTTCCTTTGTTGATAGCTTTGAGCGTGCAGCGATTCAAATGTCTTTAGACGTGCCGTGCGTTCACAAAACCTACATCAGTGAACCCTGTAGGCACACACACACACACACACACACACACACACACACACTGGGATCCACACACACACACCTGCCTGGGCTGCAAGACAAGGCAAACATCGTGGCAGAATAAGAAGCTCCCCCAGAGCGCAACAGATAAATCTATCAGATTTAAGAGGAACAAGGAC
>NC_085007.1:4929303-4944303 GCF_963854185.1 Sardina pilchardus | reverse complement strand
TTGACGGTGTATCTTGTACGGCTGTGATGAGACCTCCCAGCCAGCGTCAGGGCCCAACCACACTGCTAACGACAACCACACTGGCCATACAGGAAATAAAGCAATCTCTCAGGAATACTCATCATGTCCGTTGTCGGTGTGATGTCAGGAAAATACAATGGATTCTGATTGGCTGTCAGCATTTGTATCGTTTTCAAAATCACCCTGATGATATTGTTCTCCACGTTGTTGTCTTTATAGTAGGCAGTGTGGATGGTGTCACTCCTATGAGCTACAAAACATATTTATTAAAAGTGCAGGTTTTACTGTTGTGGTTCGAGTTGTCGTGGGCAGTGTGTAGGCAGGCTTTAGGACCATGAGCGCGCTGGGCTTGGGCTTGGGCTTGTGTCTAAAGTGCATGTAAGAGAACAGTTTGCATCTGAAATGCCCCAAACATCCCGTCAGGGCCTCTAAGATACAAATAAGTCACACTTTTTTGGGAATACACACACATGCACACACGTGCGCGAGCACACACACATGTATACATGCATGCATACTAACACACACACACACACACACACACGCGCGCGCACACACGCGCGCGCACACACACACACACACACACACACACACACACACACACACACACACACACACACACACACACACACACACACACATACAAATAGACTCTCTTTCTATTGTTAATAACAAATGACAAATGTTAACAAGAAAAATGCCTTTTCTGATAACATTAAAAATACAGGCATAGTACTTTAATAGTTTTATATTAAAAAGGATACAAAATAACAATTTTGTATAATCTCCATCTACATAACCACACTGCTTCTTATTTAGTAAAAGAGGAACAAAGCAGGATTCATCTGCCTCTGACACCACCTGGGTAGAAAAGGAGAGAAAACATGCCCACAGAAACACTAGAAACAGGAACACGTGTGTAGCAGTCTGTAAAAATATTCCGCACAGGCAGAGAGAGAGAGAGAGAGAGAGAGAGAGATATGTCCTGATGTGCAAGTCATTTTACTTGTTGAACATGTATATACGAAGAGCCACTCTCCAGTTCATCTCCTCTCTTCGCACTGCTAGGATGACTCTGAGTGAGAGTGAGGAAGAGGTCGGTCTTGTCCAACTTGACACCCTGAAGACCCTGACCTTGGTCAGCACATCCTCTAACTAACAGGATACAGCAGAATGTACTGTTCCACATCTTCCTCAATACTTCCCCTTAGTTTCAAACACATTCTCAAGCTTCTGGGTAAAGCCAAAACTGTTCTTGCTGTTGTTCTACACTTTGGCTTTGTTAACAGTGAAATCATTCAAACAGGAACCACTGCGGAACACTGTAGAGTCTAATATGAGCCACGGCGGAACACTGCAGGTTCTAATATTGGGGAGAAGAGGACCCACAGCAGAACACTGCAGGTCTGAATATTGGGGAGAAGAGGAACCACAGAGGAACACTGCAGGTCCAAATATGAGCTACAGCGGAACACTGCAGGTTCTAATATTGGGGAGAAGAAGAACCACAGAGGAACACTGCAGGTCCAAATATTGGGGAGAAGAGGAACCACAGCGGAACACTGCAGGTCCAAATATTGGGGAGAAGAGGAACCACAGCGGAACACTGCAGGTTCTAATATTGGGGAGAAGAGGAACCCAAGGGACACTAGGACCCTGTGACCCTACTTCATGTTCTGGGTGTGTAGCTAAAGAACAGGCAGTATGCAGCTGGTTCTCCAGAGACTCATACAGACGCTGTTCTACTGCGACAGAAAAGTACCAAATAAATAAATAAATAAACAATACACAACAAAACATTAACATACAAATAATAGATCATAAATAATAAATACATCAACACAAAACAGCTTTTTGCACATATTCCCCCCGTGGGTCTGAGTGTGTTTACAGTTCTCAGGATATGGTGCGAGTCATCCGTTCTGATTGAGTGTGTCCATCCCTGCACAGCTGTGATCCCGCCATTGAAAAGGAGCGTGTGCTGGTACGGTGCAGTGATGACCAAGCACACAGAGTAGCGTGAAGTAGGCTACACGTGTGCCTCCGTAAACATGTCAAACCACACACACCTTCTCTCTGGCAGGGCATGCCATGAAGGAAGCATGCCACACACACACACACACACACACACACACACACACACACACACACACACACACACACACACACACACACAACACACATTTTTAAAGAAGCATGTGCGTGCGCAGAGTTTCTCCCCCTCAGCTTTCTGTCTTCATTTACCCTTTTACCCTCTACTGCACACAGACAGCTACTTATGGCTAAGAGAATTGCATTCTGGGCTGTGTAGTTTTGCTGTGAAACTGCTTGCTTTGAAGGGCTGTTGTGATGAATCGGAGACTCAGAGGCAGAATCCGCTACGCCAGTGCAAGCACAGAGAGAAGTGCGTGCATATGTGTGTGTGTGTGTGTGTGTGTGTGAGTGTGTGTGTGTGTGTGTGTGTGTGTGTGTGCTCCAGAGCATGAGGTTAGAGTGATGGGGAAGGGCAGCTGAATGTCCACCCTGAGCAGCAAGAGAGGGGGTGAAAGGGGGGGGGGGGGGGGGGAGAGTGGTGCTGGGGGCAGCACAGAGTCCAGTATCTGACCACAGTCATCTTCGCCTCGTCCTGTTGCCTGTGCTGTGGGGCTTCACTCCCCCATACAGGGACACGGCTCTCCTGCAGACTGTGGTTCCCTGGTTCCCTGGTTCCCTGGTTCCCTGGTTCCCCCCCGGTCGTGGATAACCATGCTGAGGGACGCATCGAGAAGGTCAAGGGTCATCCTCCCAGCACTGGGGAGCAGCAGGAGAGATCAGCTTCACCAGGGCAGAGTTAGAGGAGCACACAGCGCCCCCTAGGCCTCAACCCTGGGATATCATCTCTACCGAAGGACGAGCACTCCAGGAACGAGGACTAGGATGGAGACACCCCGAAACTAACAAGTGCTCAACAGCAGCTCCCTCAGGGTGTAGAGATAGAAGGAGAAAGAAGATAGAAAGAGAGCGAGAGAGCGAGAGAGAGAAAGGGACGGACGTATAGAGAGAGGGAGGGAGGGAGGGAGGGAGGGAGGGATCACCTCTTGCAGTGCAGTGAACTGACGCTGCTTCTGATCTCCTGCTTCGCCCCCCAAGAGTCCTCTGCTGGATGTGCCGCCTCCTCCACCTCCACCTCCACCTCCACCTCCACCTCCATCTCCACCCGCACCTCACCTCCCTCCACGCCCATCGACTCCAGCTGCCCCTCCTGCTGTCTCACCTCCTGCTGTCTGTCCTGCACCTGTGGCTCCTGCGCCTCCATTTGTCTCACCCCCATCTCTCTTGAGTCCACCTGTCTCACCTCCACCTGTCTCACCTCTTCCTGTCTCACCTCCATCTCTCTCTCCTCCACCTGTTTCTCTGGCGTCTTCATTTGCACCTCTCGCATCTTCTCCTGTCTGTCCTCCACCTGTCTCACCTCCACCTGTCTAACATCCATCTGTCTAACATCCACAAGTCTCTCCTCCACCTGTCTTACCTCCATCTGTGTCACATCCATCTGTCTAATGTCTAAATGTCTCTCCTTGACCTGTGTCATCTCTACGTCTCTCACTGGTGAATCCATCAGAAACTCTCTCATTGGTGCATCCATCAGAACCTCTCTCATTGGTGCATCCAATAGAACCTCTCTCGTTGGTGCATTCATCTCCACTTCTCTCATTGGTGCCTTCATCTCCACCTCACTCATTGGTGCCTTCATCTCCAGCTCTCTCATTGGTGCATTCATCTCCACCTCTCTCATTGGTGCATTCATCTCCAGCTCTCTCATTGGTGCATTCATCTCCACCTCTCTCATTGGTGCATTCATCTCCACCTCTCTCATTGGTGCATTCATCTGCACCTCTCTCATTGGTGCATTCATCTCCAGCTCTCTCATTGGTGCATTCATATCCAGCTCTCTCATTGGTGCATTCATCTCCAGCTCTCTCATTGGTGCATTCATCTCCAGCTCTCTCATTGGTGCATTCATCTGCAGCTCTCTCATTGGTGCATTCATCTGCACCTCACTCACATGCACCTCCCTCTCTTCCGGTCTCACATCCTCCAGTCTCAGCTCCACCTGTCTCTGCACCTCCATCTCCACCCCCCTTTGTTCCACAAGCACCTCCCTCTTCTCCATCACCCCCCTCTCCTGCTCCACCACCTCCTCTTCCTCCTCCTCCTCCTCCTCCTCCTCCTCCTCCTCGTCCTCCTCGAACACGCTGGGCTCCTCGGTGGACATCTCCAGCCGGTAGTGTCCGACGCTGCCCTCGTCGTCGTCGTCGTCGGCGTCGTACTCGTGGATGGTGGGCAGGCTGCTCCGCGTCCCGAAGCGTCGCCGTAGCGACACCAGCAGCGGCTGCGGCAGCGTGAAGATGTCGAGGTTGTTGCCCAGGTCGATCCACGCCAGCTTGGGGAAGCGCCGGCGCTCCTTCAGCGCCTCCATCAGGTCCTTGAGCACGGCCGTGGTGAGCCGGTTGCCGTTGACGGCGATGGTGGTGAGCTTGGGGAGGGCGCTCAGGGGGGGCAGCAGCAGGCGGAGGCTCTCGTCCTGGAGCTCGGTGAAGCTCAGGTCCACGGCGGTGACCGGCGCGATGCAGTCCTGCAGGTACAGCGCCACCCGCTGGACATCGCGACCGGACAGCGGGATTCCGGAGAGCTCCACGATGTCGTTGGATATCTTCTTCTTCAGAGTGGTCTTCAGACTGGAGAGACAGAAGACAACAGAGTCCATTACATACATGATATAAAAAAAGGTTTATTAACAGTACTCACTACAGAAGTTAAAAAGCCAAGTCAAAGCTTTTGTGCTGCCACTGCAGCTCTTGTTCACTGATGAAGAAAGTGTCACATGACCACAGGTGTTTCTAATTTATTAGACCCATTCAGTCCAAACATCCGCCTTCAACCCAAACATTTCCAGTAGAGATGTTAAAGAAACACGCCTTGGAACTGGTCTAAGTGGGTTGGACCAGTTCCCCTATGGTTTCCCTTTAGCTACAGGCTAACTGAAGGCTAACTGGTCCAACCCACTACCAGTGAGTTATGCTAAGCTACTGTAGGCTAACAGGGTCAGACTGGGTTGTTGCACACACACACACACACACACACACACACACACACACACACACACACACACACACACACACACACACACACACACACACACACACACACACAGGGAAGAGACGGGCGTGTGTCCTCTTATCTAACTCTGGGGTAGATAGCAAATGAGGTCATTTCCCCAAAATCGTTGGCGTGTCTAGTTTCTGGTTTCTGGGAATGATCATAACTACCACCACCATTCTCTACATGACTCATATTACAGGACACAACACACGATACAGCTTGAATCATACGCTCAACGTACAGGCAACGAATGAAAGTAAACAACATGTAATAATAATAAGCACAAATTGTGAGACTCTGTTTGGCCTTGTAAATAAATAGTTAATGTTATGTTGGCACTTACATAACAGACAGACACACAAAACCCACAGCCAAAGTAATAAGAGTGTTATTTGAGCTGCTGAAGTGCTTGGTGTTGACATGCGGGCCTGTGTGTGTGTGTGTGTGTGTGTGTGTGTGTGTGTGTGTGTGTGTGTGTGTGTGTGTGTGTGTGTGTGTGTGTGTGTGTTTGTGTGTGTGTGTGTGTGTGCATGCCTAGAGACCCATGCTGTAACTTAATGAGAGACGCTCTATTGATCTGACTCGACCTCAGCTATTCAGTACAGTGTTCCTTCCTTCAACCTGATTGGCTGTCGAGTCCCCAGGGTGACACACTAGAGGCTGCTTACTGACCTGTGAAAGGAGGTGTCAGGTGTGGGGTTGCACCCTCTCTTTGTAAAGAGTAACATCATATCCCCCTCTTTACCTCTCTCTCTCTCATCCTCTATCTCTACAACTCTCCTTCCTTCTCTCTCTTCCTCCCCCTCTTTTCCTCTCTCTCTCTCTCATCCTCTATCTCTACACCTCTCCTTCCTTCTCTCTCTTCCTCCTCCTCTCTCTTGTTCTCTCTCACACCCTCCCTCTCTCACATTTACCTTCTCACTCACCCCGTTTCCCTCTTCTTTTCTCTCTCTATCCCCCTCTCATTCCTCCTCTCTCACCCACTCACCCCGTTTCCCTCTTCTTTTCTCTCTCTATCCCCCTCTCATTCCTCCTCTCTCACCCACTCACCCCGTTTCCCTCTTCTTTTCTCTCTCTATCCCCCTCTCATTCCTCCTCTCTCACCCACTCTGTCTCTCTGAGTCCCCCTCTCTCTCTCCCTCTATCTTTCCACCTCTCTCTCTCCCTTCCTCTCCTTCAGCTTGTCTTCAGTAGAAGCCGTCGTTTCTGTGTGTGTGAGATTTCTGTAACCCAGTGGGTGTGTGGTACAGAAGCCGTTGTTTCTGTGTGTGTGAGATTTCTGTAACCCAGTGGGTGTGTGGTACAGAAGCCGTTGTTTCTGTGTGTGTGAGATTGCTGTAACCCAGTGGATGGAATATCTTGTGTGTGTGTGCGTGTGCGTGTGTGTGTGTGTGTGTGTGTGTGTGTCTGTGTGTGCGTGTGTGTGTGTGTGTGTGTGTGTGTGTGTGTGTGTGTGTGTGTGTGTGTGTGATTGCTGTAACTCATTGGACGGAATATCTTGTGCTAGGCCCCTGCTGCCTGGATCATCTGAGGTTTAGCTCATTGATGGGATGAGACTGAATGAACATCACGTTAATGTGCCTGCTGCTAGACGCTCCATCTGTGATTAAAGCGACCGGACAGCATCCAAATGTGGCTGTTATGTTGCGTTAATTCACTCAGATAGACTGGACAGCAGTACAATGGTTGTTGTTTTGTCTTGTAGTCATGTGATTAGTTCAACTGCACAACAATAACATGTGACCAGTCATCTGGACAACGTAAACAAGTGAATGATCATTCGTTAGACTGGACGGTGTTAACGTGTGAATGGTCATTAGTTAGACTGAACAGTGTAAACAAGTGAATGGTTGTTCTTAAACCAAACAGACTGAAAGCAGAACATTCAAACATGGTTGTCATTTTCTACCAAATCAGAGAGACTTAACAGCCATCATTAAGATGATATGGGTTGTGTTGTAAGAGGTGCTGTTTGGGACTAGTTGTTGTTGTTTGTGACTGGTTGTTGTTGTTGTTTGTGACAGGTGTTGTTTGTGACTGGTGCTGTTGGTTGTGATTGGTGTTGTTGTTTGTGACTGCCGTTGTTTATGAATGGTGTTATTTGCAACTAGTGTTGTTGGTTGTTACTGGTGTTGTTGTTTGTGACTAGTGGTAGTGGTGGTCATCATCACTGAATGCTGGCACACACTGCCAGTAGTGTACATCATAACAGCAAATCAATGAGTGCTCTACCCAAATGCATACAGGCACACACACACACACACACACACACACACACACACACACACACACACACACACACACACACACACACACACACATACACACACACACACACACATAAACACACACACATACTCACACTCTCACAGACACACACACAAACACACACACACATACACACACAAACAGGTGCACACATTCATCATCCATATCACTGCCGCCGCACATAAGGACAATCTACATCTGTCTGTGTAAATTACCAAAGCATAAACCAAGCAAGGGCAGGAGTAGAACACACACACACACACACACACACACACACACACACACACACACACACAGACACACACACACACACACACACACACACACACGCACATCTCACCACCACAACTCAGTTAAAACTTCATTTTCATGAGCTATGAGACAGGCGAGTGTGGATTAGAAAATCGGAAGGCTGCCTGTGGGGAATGTGTGTGTATGTGTGTGAGTATGTGTGTGTACGTGTATGTGTGTGAGGGGGTACGTGATGGATTGGATCCTGGGGTTGGTCAACATCTCTGGTCCCTGGGGGAGGGGGTTCTGTAGCATAACAAGCCCGGCCTGTCAGATCTAATAAGGGCTGCTGTGTGCAGCAAACGAGGGGAGCGCAGCCTGGGCACTGGGATATTTACATCAAGCAGCCACGTTGGTGTGTGTGTGTGTGTGTGTGTGTGTGTGTGTGTGTGTGTGTGTGTGTGTGTGTGTGTGTGTGTGTGTGTGTGTGTGTGTGTATGTGTGTGTGTGTGTGTGTGTGTGTGTTGCAGCTAAGGGATATTTACATCAAACAGGCACATTCAGTGTGTGTGTGTTGCATCTAAGAGATATTTACAGTACATGGTCCAGGCATGTTGTGCGTACTGTTTGTGTGTGTGTGTGTGTGTGTGTGTGTGTGTGTGTGTGTGTGTGTGTGTTTGTGCTGCAGCCAAGAGAAACTAGCATGAAAAAGGCATGTAATGTGTTGAGTAGGGCTGTAACTAACAGTCCTTTTGATAGTCTATTAATCTACAGAGTAACTTTGGGACTAATCTGTAAAAGAACACTGCACTAACTGAGCAGCTATTGTTTGTAAAGTGACATGTTGGTCATCCTATCAGTCACGTAGAGACCAGTGAATGAGCCGGTGGGAACAGACTCCAGCTTGAAGCGAGGATTGATTCCTAGAGTGGGCTGCAAATTAGCCTTCCACACTTCTCTCTCTCTCTATCTCTCTCTCTCTCTATTTCTCCTTCCCCATCTTCTGACTGCTTTTCTTCATCACTTCATTCTCTCTCTCTCTCTCTCTCTCTACTTCTCATTCTCTCCTCTCTCTCTGTCTCCTTAATCTCTGCTTCCCTTTTCCTTCCCTATCCCCCCACCCCCCTCTCTCTCTCTCTCTCTCTCTCTCTCTCTCTATTTCTCCTTCCCCATCTTCTGACTGTTTTTCTTCATCACTTCATTCTCTCTCTCTCTCTCTCTCTCTCTCTCTCCCTCTCTCTCAGCTGTCAGCTCTTGAGCAATTCCAGTGGAATGGCATTGTTATGGAGATGCCTGGTGCATAAGAGGGCTCTGGCTGTATTAAGGGCTCCACTCTAGAGCAGTGGTGGAGCTCACATCATTGACAAGGACCCACTGAATCACTGCACTGCATCCCTGAACACGTCTCCTCTCGTTTAAAACCCTTCCTTTCTTATTCTGTCTCTTCTCTTCTCATTTTAAAACCCTTCCTCTCTCATTCTCTCATCTCTTCTCGTTTAAAATCCTCCCTCTATTATTCTGTCTCTTCTCTTCTCGTCTAAAACCTTCCTCACTTATTTGGTCTCTTCTCTTCATTTAAACCCCTTCCTCTCTTATTCTCTCTTCTCTTCTTATCTTCTCTTTTCTATCTCTTCACCCCCTCATCCCATTGGCTTTATATTCTTCCTCTCCTCCTCTCTTCCTCTCCTCCTCCCTATCCCTCTATCCTCCTCTCCTTTCTCCCTACCCCTTATCCTCCTCCTCTTTCTCTCTATCCCCCTCTCTTCTTCTCGTCCTCGATGCTTCTCCTCTAAGAATGCCAACACGTGCTTATTTGCCGTCCTGTGTGTGCTAGTGTGTGTGTGTGTGTGTGTGTGTGTGTGTGTGTGTGTGTGTGTGTGTGTGTGTGTGTGTGTGTGTGGAGCTGGTGTTATGTGCGTCTGCCACAGCTCTTCTGTTTTATGCTGTCACTGCAAGATTGTTTTTGCTCTCTGCTGTGGTTGCTGTTATTGTTGTGTCTGTTGTTGTGACCTCTACAGCAGGTGCTCTACTTGGGCAGCCTGTATATCATATTTCATGCTATATTATCCATGTTATAATTGTGTATTTCATGTTATATTGTCCATGTTATACTATATTTCATGCAATATTGTCCATGTTATATTTGTGTACTTCATGTTATATAACCATGTTATATTTGTGTATTTGATGTTACATTGTCCATGTTATACTATATTTCATGCTATATTGTCCATGTTATATTTGTGTACTTTATGTTATATTGTCCATGTTATATTTGTGTACTTTATGTTATATTGTCCATGTTATACTATATTTCATGCAATATTGTCCATGTTATATTTGTGTATTTCATGTTACATAGCCATGTTATATTTGTGTATTTGATGTTACATTGTCCATGTTATACTATATTTCATGCTATATTGTCCATGTTATATTTGTGTACTTTATGTTATATTGTCCATGTTATACTATATTTCATGCAATATTGTCCATGTTATATTTGTGTATTTCATGTTATATAGCCATGTTATATTTGTATATCTCATGCTATATTGTCCGTGTTATACTATATTTCATGCTATATTGTCCATGTTATATTTGTGTACTTTATGTTATATAGCCATGTTATATTTGTATATCTCATGCTATATTGTCCGTGTTATACTATATTTCATGCTATATTGTCCATGTTATATTTGTGTACTTTATGTTATATTGTCCATGTTATATTTGTGTATTTCATGTTATATAGCCATGTTATATTTGTATATTTCATGCTATATTGTCCGTGTTATACTATATTTCATGCTATATTGTCCATGTTATATTTGTGTATTTCATGTTCTCTGTGTTGTATTGTTACTGTAGCATTGTGTTCTACTGTTACTGTAGTAGTGATGTTGTTGTTGTTGATTCTGCAGCCTCGGCAGGATTTGTTCTTTCTGAGCCCATGCAGTCTCTTTTGTCTGTGAATTTGATGTTGTGTTGTGGTTGTGAGCCAGAGCGGTGTCTTTTGTGTGTGTGTGTGTGTGTGTGTGTTTGATGTTGTGCTGTTTTGTGTTGTCGTTGTTAATTTCACTGCAGGATTTGCTTTTCTTGAGCCAGAGCGGTCTCTTTTGTGTGTGTGTGTTTTTGATGTTGTGGCATTGTGTTGTGTTGCTGTCGTCATTGTTGTTGTTGTTGATTCTGCCTCCTCGGCAGGATTTGTTTTTCCTGAGCCAGTGCGGTCTCTTTTGTGTGTGTGTGTGTGTGTGTGTGTGTGTGTGTGTGTTTGGCTTGGGTTCAGACAGCCTGGGGATTTCCTGCTCACACCTGCCCAGCGTAGGTGGAGCTGCCAAAGTGGAGAGGCTTTTTTTGAGCCCTCCCACTCATCCAACTCACAGTGTGTGTGTGTGTGTGTGTGTGTGTGTATGAGAGGGAGTGTGTTTGCATATGTATATTTTGTGTTTTTTTGTGTGTTTTTGTTTGTGTATGTGCACGTGTGTTTTCATGTGTATGTATGCACATGCACATGTCTACTGTGTGCGTGTGTGTAGGTGTGTGCAGTAGGCATGTATGCATTTTTATGATTGCACATAATGCGTTGATTCTATTGTATCTCAATAAGCCTTCCTATTATAGCCTGTCCTATGTGTGTGTGTGCGTGTGTGTGTATGAGACAGAAAGAGTGTCGTGTGAGAGCCTTCCCTGGTGGAGCCGCTCCTGTGTTAAGGCCCGTACACACCGAGTATGATTTTTCGGACGAATTATTTGCACGAAATTACGTAGGCTATTAAACACATGTATTCTAATTAGTCTGTACACTGAGGACAAAGTTCGTTGCGATGAAAAAAAGCTTTCGGAACAGTCTTGTGACTCTCGATGGCTATGGGGACCAGGGATGGCTATGAGGACATGGTTCTGTGAGAATGAGACTCCTGGATTATAGCAGATTATTGAACTAGTCCAAGGCTTCACCGGACCTCTATTTGGCATTATACTCTATCTCTCTCTTTCAGACACACACACACACACACACACACACACACACACACACACATTTAGAGCCGCTGAGTCTCTCAGGAATGTGAAAAGCTCAATTAAGGTTGAACAGTGAGAGGTGCACTGTGGGGTTTGATGGCTTTGATTCCTCATCTCCTCTCTCTCCCTGGACAGTCTAACTGCCCTCCCCTCCCCTCCCCTCCTTTCAGCTTTCCTGACCCGCCCGCCTCTGCTGCTCTCCCCTGGGGCTCTCTGTCTGACTTTCCCTCTCTCTCTCTCTCTCTCCCTCTCTCTCTCCCTCCCCCTCTCTTTTCCTCCCTCCCTCCCACTCTCCAGCAGTGCAGCTACAGGTGGCAATCACTCTGGTCTAGCACTCCTGCTAAGGTCACCCACTTCCCTCCCCCTCTCCCCTCCATTCTTCTCTTCTCCCTCTTCTCGTCTTTCTTCCTCTCTCCTCCTCCCCTCTCCTCCTTTCTTCTCTCCATCTCCCTATCCTCCTGCTCCATCACTACACTCCCAAGTATCTCCTCTCCTCTCTGTCCACGCTCGCTCCTCCTCTCTCCCCCTCATCCACCTGACACCCCAGAGCTATGGAGACCCAGCCAGGCAATGGCCACCCAAACAGGTACAAGGTTATATCACCACGATCTTATATCACCACAATGTTATATTCACCATGATGTTATGTTCACCATAAGGTACATTCACCATGATATTATGTTCACCATAAGGTACATTCACCATGATGTTGTGTTCACCATGAGGTATATTCACCATGATGTTGTGTTCACCATGAGGTATATTCACCATGATGTTGTGTTCACCATGAGGTATATTCACCATGATGTTGTGTTCACCATGAGGTATATTCACCATGATGTTCTATCACCATGATGTTATGCTTACCACGATGCACATCAAGGAGAGAAGGAAGGTTCTGCATGGAAGATTCACCCGCATGTCTAATTTGACAAGGACACCCAGCTTCCCCAGTCCTTTCGTCCTCTCCACTCCTCTCCCCTCATCTCCATTTACATCATCCCCCTCTTCTCTCCTCCATCTCCACTTTACACCATCCCCCTCTCCTCTCCTCCATCACCCCCCCTCCTCTCCTCCTTCCTCTCCACTTATAACATCAATCCTCTCTCTCCTCTCCTTCTCTCCTCTCATCACATTCTCTTCACTTATGTTATCATATCTTACTCTCTCTTCTTTCCACCACCCCATTCTCCTCTTCCTATCATACCCACCCCATCCCAATCTCTCCATCCACCCCCTCCATCCTCCTCCACTCCTCCTCTCTCTATCCTCCTCTCCTCTCCTCTCATCTGTTCTAATACAAATGTCCACATAAAGCACTGAGCCACCCCTCACAGCACCCCTCTTAATACCCAATGTGTTTCAAAAAAGATTTGTACAGCACTCAAACTTATGTTTCAACCACAAAGCACTATCTCTCCCACATTGACACCTGACTGTCCTTAAACACATCCACACTGTGAAACACGACTTCTTTCACTGACTATGGCAACATGTGTTTACATTTGACGCTGTGAACTGCTTCTGCAATCAAAACAAACAGTGCATCGTGTAAAAGGTCATTGTTTGAATTGACGCAAACGAGGACTGAACCATGTTTGTCAAGTGCGCTTATTCTTCTGTGAATACAATCTGCTCATTCTTGTAGGTAGTGCATCTCCGGTGACATTTCTATAGCTCAATGTCAATACCTCATGTGTTTTCATGACTGATCTTCATGAAAACAGAAGCCCCTGCTTACAGTACACAACAGTGGGGCAGAATGAAGCTATTCTGAGCCCTGATCCTTGAGCCTTTAACTAGCCGCGGCTCCAGTTCAGGCTGTCTGAGTCTGAGCTCTCCTTGGGTGCCGTCACACTCAATCCTGAAGACGAGTCCCGATCGCGATCACCTCCTGGGACGTCTGCCCTTTCCGTGCGCCCCTTAGAGCACCTGTGCCCGGCGTATGCCAACCGCACGGGAGCCCGCCGCCACGCCCGCACTCAGAAGGCCGACAGGGGCTTTGGGGTAAGAGGAGCTGGCACACTGCCATCATGTAGTTCACACCATGCTAATGCTGTATTCTAATGCGCGCGCACACACACACACACACACACACACACACACACACACACACACACACACAAACACACACACACACACACAGAGAGAGAGAGGCATGAGGTGTCAGAGACAGTGTATGGGGTCTCCCTTGACACACCCTGTGCTCTGTAGGATGTTGTGCTGTGCCATGGGGCCTTCCTAACCTTCTACCCCCAGTGCTACACACACACACACACACACACACACACACACACACTGACTGACAGCTCCACCTGGGTGCCCACCAGGCTGCCACACACTGGCATCACGCCCATATCTGCCACCCCGCTGCCCACCCCGTCACTCCTGCCCTTCAAAATGTCTGATGCTCAAACAAGAGCCATCTTTGATTTGATTTGATTTGATTTATTTCTGGATTAAGACAAAATAAGACAATTTCAAAGGATGACATGCAAAAGTCAGCCTCCTATGATCCCTGTGTTCCACTGAGCACATTCACAAGCAGGAACCAGAAGGCCTCCTGTACCCCATCACAAGACCCCAACCAATCAATACAACAATACCAAAAAAAAATATATATATATATTCATGCACAAGATCTAGATCCCATCCTTCTGAACAGCTTTGTCTTTCACAGAACTACAACTTCCCCTGTAGCACCCCAGCCTTGTCTTTCACGGTGCCAATTCATGAACAAGAACCCGAGCCAATCTTCCAGCATATCACAGAGCCAATTCACAAATGAGAGCAAACAGTCTCCCATCCCTGCCCTTTGACAAAGGCCAATTCATAAACAATAACATGGTAGAACTCACAGCATCGATTCTGAGCCCAGCAGTCTAAATAAGAACACATTCTCTAGTATTGCAGCATTCCAAGTTCTAACGAAGCCAAAATCCAGAACCACCCATCTAGATCCAAACAGATCCCATCCACGTACTGTATCTCCCATGCTTGGAACAATGTTCAAGAACTAGAACAAATTAGATCCCATCCTGGCCCCTTCCCCATTTCTCATAGAGCCAATAAAAACACAAAATAACCTGAAATTGCAACTGAAGTTCGGATTTATCTTGTTCATGTATTTAGCTGAACCCTTTCATTCAAAGCAACATACTGTTGCAGAGACTGCCCCCTACAACACCCTGTCTCCCCAGGACTGCCCCCTACAACACCCTGTCTCCCCAGGAGTGCCCCCTACAACACCCTGTCTCCCCAGGACTGCCCCCTACAACACCCTGTCTCCCCAGGACTGCCCCCTACAACACCCTG
>NC_085007.1:4904303-4911803 GCF_963854185.1 Sardina pilchardus | reverse complement strand
TCTCATGCCCTGGTGGCTCTTCAAAGACACAAACATGATTAAAAAAAACAGTCTAGCGAGGGTTTCTCCACGTTATGCTAACAGATGAAGCCATCGTCTCCTCAGCACAATGATGCTAGCCCCTCTAGCCCTTGCTGCCCCAGTGCAACATGGCAGCTGGCTAATCGGCAGAGTGGGCACTCGCTTGCTCTCGGCTGGCTGGGCACCGAGGGTGGATGCAGTGCCATTGGCATGGTTTTGGTCTGGGCACTCGTGGCATGAGGGGGCAGGGGCAGAGAGAGAGAGAGTGAGAAAAAGTGGAGAGAAAGAGGGAGGGTGGATGCGGTGCTATTTGCATGGTTACAGACTGGGCGCTCTCGGCTCAGGGGGTAGGGACAGAGAGAGAGAGAGAGAGAGAGAGAGAGAGAGAGAGAGAGAGCCATGGCATTGGCAGGACTTGTGTTTCCTGAGACCAGAGAAAACTGCGGAAAATAAGAGTCCCTCTCTCCCACTTCCCTCTTTCTCTCCCTCTCCCTCTCTCTCTCCCTCTCCCTCTCTCCCTCTCTCTCTGCCCTCCCTCTGTAGTTAGTGATTTCCTCTTGCCCACATCTCAGCCACCTCCACTTGATCAATTATTACACACCTCCTCCAGTTCACACCTCCCTCGTTCACATGTTAATCCCCTACTCTCTCTATGGAATGAGCAATCTTCTCTTTCATTTCCCAGATATCGAGGAACAAGCGATCTCGTCTTTGCTCAGACGTTAGCCCAGCTCCTCTTGTTGCGCTGCCTCCGTCCCCTTGTCACCTAATCCCATCTTCTCCTCGACTCTGGGACGGGCGCCAAAAGTCTCGGCGGACACCCATCACCGTAGGGCTCCCCCGTCAACAGCCCCCTCTCAGCCATCCCAGTCCTGTGCCAGCCTGCAGATCCAGGATTACAGGGACTCTATCGAGGAGATTTGCAACGCGTGCACAAAAGTACTGCACTCTATTAAAGGGAAACTATGCAGGTTCGACGATTTCTTCGCTGTCTTCTCGTTTTATGCAGGTTTCTCTGCAGAGCTTCTCCTACAGCTTTAGCGTGTATATTTTACAACATTCCTCAATTGGTCAGTCTGCCTTTTCATGAACATGATCACTTTCTGTTTCTCAGTGCACCGGCCACCGGCCCAAAATGGCAAGGGTGGTTTTTCAGACAGTGGCTTACAGACGCTAGGTGGAAGCGAAATGGCCGCCATTCGACCCGAAAAAAGACATATAACCATTCCAATGACTCTGAAGCTGTTCAGTTAAGGTAAATTAAGCTAAAAAGACCCTGTATAGTTCAACTTTAAGAGTTTCATTCTTCAACTTCAGTTCTGCTGTGACAGCAGAACTCTCTCCCTACAACGGGTCTGACCCAAATCGGGTTCTGATCTATTCGACAATCAGCATCTAAATAGGGCTTTCTATTCACTGTGATGCATACTACTAGCTTGAGGGGCTGTCTTTGCTCTGAGCTGTCTGCAGGCTCCACTCAAACAAGGCTTTCCCCCAGCAGCATAAGCCCCCCCTAACTCTTTCCAGCTCTCCCCTACGCGGAAAAACATGGAGACTTGATACTGTGAAATCCTTGAAGGTAATCCCTACACGTCTTCCACACAAAGTCTTAACACACAATAATTAACACTGGAAATGCCATTTGTTTGAAGCTGGTGTTATATGGAATGGTTAGGGACACTCCCGTATGAATGTTATGTGACTAATTAAATTCTTGTTATGAATGCGCCGAGAACGATAAAGGCGAGCTTGGCTGTTTCCTGTTCTGAGGGAAAGGAAAGGTCATCCATATCACTGTCCAACGAGTCTGCCGCTTGCCCCAAAAATCGATTTACTCACTGGCTTTGTGGACATGTCACGAAGATATTCCGAGCGACAAGCAGCCGGCCAGGGAGACAGGCAGGGAGGCTTTGTGGTAGCAGTTGTAGTGTAAACGCTAATGCACCCTGATGTATCCCAGACAATTAAAGTTCTGAGGGATGTGCAGCTAGGCAGCGACAAAATCTGAATACACATGTTTTTTTAACAGCTGTACACCTTGGATAGATGGGTAAACGGTGATGTGTCTCAACTGCCCATTTGTGATCAGATCACCACAGGATTGCATTTTAAAACCAAATGTAAACAAGCGCTGTCAGCAGGTGCAAGTTTTGCATCAACTAATGAAGTGCTAGTGTTGAACCTGCTAACGTTACCTCAGGAGGTGCTAGTGCTGAGTCAGCTAACGTTACCTCAGGAGGTGCTAGTGTTGAACCTGCTAACATTACCTCAGGAGGTGCTAGCGCTGAACCTGCTAACGTTACCTCAGGAGGTGCTAGTGCTGAACCTGCTAACGTTACCTCAGGAGGTGCTAGTGCTGAGTCAGCTAACGTTACCTCAGGAGGTGCTAGTACTGAGTCAGCTAACGTTACCTCAGGAGGTGCTAGCGCTGAACCTGCTAACGTTACCTCAGGAGGTGCTAGTGCTGAACCTGCTAACGTTACCTCAGGAGGTGCTAGTACTGAGTCAGCTAACGTTACCTCAGGAGGTGCTAGCGCTGAGTCAGCTAAAGTTACCTCAGGAGGTGCTAGCGCTGGGTCAGCCAATGTTTCTTCAGGAGGTGATAGTGCTGAACCAGCTCAGGTTACTTCAGGAGGCGCCAATGCTGAATCAACTAGCATTACCTCATCAGGCGCTGGTGCTGAGTAAGTTACCTCAGAGGCCTCGATCCTCCTCATATTTCAGCCTGCTAAGGGAATATCCCACTGGGCCAGCAGGAGCATACATGTGTGCTTACACTCTGCAACCGCAACCGCAGCACCTCCTCTGAGCAGAGAGCCAGAGATGTCACCCCCTCTCAGTACTGTGCTCCCCACTGACATGCCTTTTCACGCCCAGGCGCTCAAATTCAATTGCTTCTCTATGCAATGATGCGATTTGACGGTTGCGCTCACGGTCATTAACGTTGAGCACCTTCTCACGTTTTTAAGAGCTCCGCATTTTTTTTTGCTTCCACCTCACTCATATAATCATGAGGCTTCTAAAAACGTGAGGCGCTCAAAGTTAAAAATAGTTCACCGGCCTTTTGAGGTCACATTTTTTTCAACAATGGATTGCTGCTTGGCTACCTGTCTAAGCTAAATTAGGAAGCTAGCTATTTAGCTAAGTAAAAAGTGTAACAGCAACAGCATAAACACAATCAATTTCCACCTTGCATTTTTTAACGCTCACGTCACTCTGTGTGTGAAAAAAAGTGTGTCAGTGTGACCATCGCCTAACTTGGTCAAGGTTAGAGAGGGGAGCCGGACTACTGGAGTTCTGGCAGTGTGCCGTACTTGGCAGGAAGGAGAGCTGGGACATCTGGTCGGGTTAGCCAGAGATGAGAGCGTACAGTAGTCTGGCACACTTCTGGTGCTGTGAATAACAGCCCGGCTTCACCGTCCACACAACAGAAGAGCTCCGATTGTGGAGTGCAAAAACGGTTTTAGACGACTAAGTGAAAGTGCACACCAATATTACGTCTGGTGTAACCACTGATTATACTGGAAGCTATTTGTTGCAGCATATTATCTTTAAGTTACATGTCTGATGTAGCCTGCCTGTAAGACAGACAGAGGGCAGCTTGCTGTAGATCTGGTCGGGTGAATGGCGAACAGAGCAGGTACAGTATGGTTCTGGCATAGGTGGAGAGAGTGCAGAGGAGACATTCGTCTTCTGCAGTTCAATCCGAGTCATAGCCGGCGCAGACTACTCTACTACTCTACTACTTCTTCTCCACAATGATCTTTTACGATTGACCATGTCAGACTAGCGATCACAGAACCACAAAATCTTGCTGCGTTTTGGTTGTAAGACTGGCCACAAGATCTATTTGCTAGACTTTTGGTCGTAACGTTGTGGAATGTCTCAGACAATAAATCATGGGTGGTTGAATATGTCACATTACAAGACACTTCCTCCTTTGGGCGTCGTTCCCGACTTTTCATATTCGGACAAGACACTGGAAATTTGACGGTCACGACACAATCGTGGCAAAATCTGGCTGAAATTGTGTGGTCTGCACTGACCATCAGAGGGGGGAGTTAGTCTGCTATCTGTGTGTTTTGTATGCTCTATGTGGTCTATATGTTCTATTAGTAGCATTAGCGGACTTACCCTTTTTGGACACTGCATGTCCCGGGCCAAGCTCAGCAGGAGCTCATGGGAAATGGGGTCCACCAGGTTAAGGAAGGCAGCGTTCTTATACAAAATGTCATTGAGAGACGTTCCCTCCAGGCCCAAATCCTAGAGAGACAGACAGAGAGAGACACACACAGAGGGAGAGGGAGACACAAACACAGAAAGAGAATGAATGAGAAGGGTCGTGTTCTAAAGTAAGATTCCACACATAAGGACAGTGTTCTACAGTAAGGTTCCACGTGCAAAGGGCCATGTTCTAAAGTATGATTCCACACATAAGGACAGTGTTCTACAGTAAGATTCCACATGAGAAGGGTCATGTTCTAAAGTATGATTCCACACATGAGGACAGTGTTCCACTACAGTACGATTCCACACATGAAATATTGTCACCCTGCTGCAGACTGGCACTCTCATCAGCACAAATTAGTCACAGCCTTTCCATGTGGAGCAGCCTGCTTCACCTCAGAGGCTCCGTGTGCCTGCATGGACTCTGGGGCCACTCGGACACCATTAGCAAGAGTGCATGTGCCCCACCAGCATTAATGAGGACGATTACCACACTGGGCTGCAAGTGAAACAAGCTTAGCTCCCATTCCCAGAGATAGCGCTCACACGCTCGCACGCTCGCACGCTCGCGCTCGGCGCGTCGGAACTGCGCCACAGTCCAGGACCCCCTCGGATCCGTATGTGGGCAGACGGAAAGCTGAAAGCCGCGCAGCTTATTAGCCAGGCTTAGGCGGCTAAGATCTCTGTCCCCCCCTCCGATGCTCCTGAATCCTGTCTTTCTCTTCTTCTTCGCTTTTTTGTCTGTTTTTTTTTTTTTTTTTGTTCTTCCTCCCACAGATATCAAAAGGCGAGGCGAGGTGAGGCGGATGTGCCAACCAGTTAAATAAAATGAGGGGAGAGAAAGAGAGAGAGAGAGACAGAAAGAGATGTTGAGAGTGATTGAGAGAGAGAGATAGAGAGAGCAAGTTAGAGGGAGAAATATTGAGTGAGAGAGATTGAGAACAATCGAAAGAAAGGGAAAGGGAGAGAGAGAAAGGGAGAGAGAAAGAGGGACATAGAGAGAGAGGGGGAAAGAGGGACACAGATAGAGAGAGAGAGAGAGAAAGAGAGAGAGGAAGAGGGGGAAAGTGAGAGATCCCCAGAGGATGTTGTTGGTGTATGATGGGCTGGCTGGAGCTATTTGTAGTGACAGAGCGGAGCGCCTTAGCTGCAGGTGAAGCGCTGTCAGGGGGCGAGCATACACACACACACACACACACACACACACACACACACACACACACACACACACACACACACACACACATACATTCATACACACACACACACACACACACGTACACACACACGTGCAGGTGAAGCACTGTCAATGGGTGAGTGGGGAAGCAGCAGCCCAGATCAGCATCCACCCGCGGTGCAGACATAACGCTGGCAGACACTTCAAACGGCTTTAAGCACACACACTCACATACGCATACACACACACACACACACATGCACCCACACAAATACACACACACAAACACACAGACAAATAAGCACATACAGACACGCACACATGCACCCACACAAATACACACACACACACACACACACACACACACACACACACACACACACACACACACATACACACACATATGTGAGCAGACACACACAGCCACACAAAAAGAAAAAAACACACACACACACACACACAAAAGTATATACGCACTCTGCAGAGGATGATGACAGCCAGCACACACACTTGTGGTTGGTCTGGGGAACACACACACACACACACACACACACACACACACACATGTGGTTGGTCGGGGAACAGGCCCACTGACAGTCAGTGAAAGGAGCATGAAAGCTGCGGCTTACTGTCAAAAACAGGAAGGATTTTGCGGGAGAGCAGAAAAGGCTCCATGGTGGGGGAAAAGCCCAAATCGTCGACATTGTTTTCCTCCTTTAATTCCTCTTTCAGGTCCAGCCAGGCCTGCACTGCTGCTGCCGGGGATGCTGTTGTTGTCCTTATGTATGCAGACAGCTCACAGCTTTATGGGGAGAGGGAGAGGGAGTGTGTGTGTGTGTGTGTGTGTGTGTGTGTGTGTGTGTGTGTGTTATTGTCCTTATGTATGCAGACAGCTCACAGCGTTATGGGGAGAGGCTGCCACAGGGCCTACAGTACCCAGAGAACAACACTCACTCTTGGAGTTACTCCTGGAACTGGCCCACATCTGGCCCTCACATGGGCCGATCTGGATTAAGGGCCATTCACATCACCAACTGAACTGAACAAGTGAACTAAACTGAACAAGTGAACTGAACAAGAAGAACCTACTACAGTATGACTGCAAGTGACTCGGACAATATTGTTCTTCATGTCGTTATCATTACAGTTTATAGTCTGGAGGTTGACACTCATATTAGCTAGAGTGATACTTTTTGCCTTAATCATTCATTCACTAGCAGGAACTGGTTTGGATCTAGCCCGGATGTAACCTTGCAAGTATTTGAAAATTTCACTGCACGCAATTGGATAACACAACGACCAATGTTTACTCTGACTGAATCCGGACATCGATGCAATTGGATAACACTACGACCAATATTTACTGACTGGAACTTCGGAGCACTGTCATCATCAGTTTAGCTCGCCTCTGGCCCGCCTATATCAGATAAACCGATGTGATTGGTTTCCCCCAATGCCTGGGTAAAAGTAACGTCCATCATTGCTCATTGCCAGAGTATCTTGCAGACACAATTCAAATTGTGCTTTCACAAAAACTCCAGGATTTCCAGGGTAGAAATAACCTGGATCTGGATCTGATCTTACTTGGATCTGATCTAGAACTAGTCTGGATCTAGTTTGGATGTAGCCTGGAACTAGCCTGGATCTAGTTTGGATGTAGCCTGGAACTAGCCCGACTCCAGATCAGAGTAGCCTGGTTCTAGTCCACATCTGATCCAGAACTTGATCCGGCAGATTGGGCTACAGCTTCGGGTTCGCAGGAAAACTCCCATCAGCACTTTCTGTGGGCGGGCGGGCGGGCGTTTGGGCACCGCGGAGCTTGTGGGCCTAATTTATAATGCCAGCGCTCCGGGATTCCCCGACACCTTGGCACGACTGGCCTTTCCGTCTCCCTCTCCGTGCCCGGCCCGAGCATCCATCACAGGCCGGGCAGCGTGCCAGCGTGCCAGCCAGGCAGCCCCCGAACCGCTACCGCACGCACGCACGCACGCACGCACGCAGGAGCCCAGTGGTGGATTACATAACCTTTGCAGCTACCGCCATTAATCTCACTCATACTGTTTTGTTGACTCCTG
>NC_085007.1:4891803-4894303 GCF_963854185.1 Sardina pilchardus | reverse complement strand
TTTAGGCTGGGAGACTGGCTTAGGGCCACCGCCTCATGCAACCAACCAAGCCATCAGCACAAATCCATACTCACGAGACAAGGCTCTTACTCTGCTGTGAAAATGAAGCCAGATGCATAATGATTGGCAATCTATCCCCAGACACGGTACCATCCAATGACTAGACTATTATAGAAAACTTGCAAATGTATATAGGCCTATGTTATCATTCTTGCCTGAAAATGTCTGCGAAGGATATGCTGTGAGCTAATATTCATATATTTAACAACCTGTAGCCATGGCAGAATAAACTTCATAACAATGGTCAAGTAGCCTACAAATAATGCCACCTAACACAGCAGCCTTACTCCAACACATGGGAAATGTGAGAGCTGACTGATGACAACCTACCACTGCGGTGTTGTTCCAATTACCTTTCTCAATAATTTCAGTACATCCGCCGCCTGGTCCAGCTTCTGTTCCCGCAGGAGTCTCTGTATGTCCCGGACCCAGGCTACTCTCCTCACGTACGGGCTGCTGTTGCTGTTCCTGCGCAGCATCCCCGGAAGCTTCTCCGACTTCAGCATAAGCGATGCGAACAGAAAGTCCCCGCTGCCACGACTGTCACTTCTCTCGGCGTCTCCAGCGCTGTAGTTGCGCTGGCGACCCTTCCTGAAAAAACTGGCTTGACTGTCCAGACTTCTCTGCCTGGTCAACTTGGACCCCATGTTGTATTTTCACTCTTCGTTAAAAGCCCGCTGCAGTAGGCTATGGTTGTAGTAGCAGCGGCGTGGTGCTGATGAAAACTGTCACTAAGTCTCGTAGCTATACGTCCATACTCAAAGTGAAGTAAGTACCTGTGGGATAGGCTACTTTACTTGGATAAGATCTCCGTAGTCTTATTACATGTCCACATTCGCACTTCATGTCGTTAAAAAAAAATCACGCTACTGTTTATCGACTAGTTTGCTGTTTCTTTCCCCGCGTAGTGCGCATGCTGCTGTTGTTGTCCTGCGACGTGGTACCAGTTTTTCTCAGCAAGCTCGCCTGCACGACTCGACTCCACCAGTTATCCAATCAGGTTGCGCTGCATTGTGGCAAGCCTATTTAGTTTTTAACGCCTAATTCAATTTCAAGCAAGTCAGCACCTCTCATTTTCTCATTCGCTACATAACTGCAAGTAGCCTAGGCTGAAGCAGTCGTCCATTTAAACAGTTTACAAATTTCAAATTCGATAAATCCACATACAGTGATATGCTTATTTTCACAGCACCTACATGTAACACATGGAATTGAAAATAACCAATTTATGAAATTCTTAAACAATGGTACTATAATTTCCAATTCATAACATTGATGTAGGCTAGGTTATAAAAGCTGACAAAAACATAACCTACACATAACCTAACATGGCTACAACAGAACTGTTGCCATGGAATGAGCTTCTACAGAAGTCTGGCATTAAAACAGACCGGAGTGAAAAGTGAAACGTCTTGCCATAGTGAGTGTTTATAACGGGAATCCTCTCTCTCCCACCTCGCATCCACCGAAGGGTTGGTCCACAGTCGAACAGGCTAGCCTACGGCACAGTGCCTCCCAGCTCCCCGCTGAAGAAGTGTTTGAGCGTAGCGGGGAAGCCTCGTGTTACACATGTCAGTGTGTGGACGTAGCCCTCTCAAACAGTAGCCTACATTGCATCAGCGCTGTCAGCTGTGACTCATTCTGTTCAAAGAACAGTGAAGACGACGGACGAAATGTACTCACATGTATCCGAAGAAAAGACACGCAAGCGACTTGGCTGCATAAGCCACATGTTATGGAAAAAGGTTTAGATGTTTTTAAGTCAATAGTGTATAGTAGAATTAGAATATTAATATCCTGTGACTGTCCCTTGTCAGAAAGATAGATAGCACAACTAACTGAATTTAAAGAAAAGATCTCTTCCTAGATCTCATTTGTGGGTAATACATGTTAATGAAAGCCTATAACAATAATAATAATAATAAGGATGATAATAATAAAAATAACAATACAGTAATAATAATAAAAGTAATGAAGATACTAATAATAATAATAATAATAATAATAATAATAATAACAACAGCCTAATAACAATAATAGTTGTAGCCTAGATATGTATTCGTCACATAAAAGATGTAGTCTGCTAT
Organism: Sardina pilchardus; assembly: GCF_963854185.1. Taxonomy (NCBI): domain Eukaryota; kingdom Metazoa; phylum Chordata; class Actinopteri; order Clupeiformes; family Clupeidae; genus Sardina; species Sardina pilchardus. Next base: position 4,892,156 of record NC_085007.1, on the reverse strand, counting down.
ATGTGAAGGGGAGAAGATGTGAAAAATATCTGAGGGAAAGTGAATATTGCCGATACTGGTGAACTGTACTGTATGTGAGTGAGCGTGTGAGTTTGGGGGTTAATCTGATATATTGCTTCATATTTCATCCAATCATATTATCTCTTAAGAATTAGGCTACTGCAATATTGAACAATATACATGCTTTGTTAAAAAAAACCCAACTATATTCTATAAAATAATGTGAAAATAATTTTCATAGATGGGTGGGAGTGAACAACCAATCATGTACAGTACACCAAAGAAATGCTGTTGATTGGACACTTATAGTGATAGATAGTTCTGATCATCCACACTGGGACAGTGGACTCCAT
>NC_085007.1:4864303-4874303 GCF_963854185.1 Sardina pilchardus | reverse complement strand
ACTCAACTGGCATCCTCTTAAACAACGAAATGGACGATTTCAGCTCCCCCTTCATAACAAATGCATTTGGAGTGCCCCCCTCCCCAAATAATTTCATCCGACCAGGTAAAGCAACAGTACATTTTCTTTATTTTGAAACAAGGAAAGTCCTTGTGACTGTATTGCACCTACAGTAAAGATCAGCCTTACAGACCGAAACCGACTCAGTGGTTTACTTTTTACATTTTCTTTAGGCAAGAGGCCGTTGTCGTCAATGGTTCCTACAATCATCCTGGACAAGGACAATAAAGTGAAAATGGTTGTTGGAGGCTCTGGTGGGACCAAGATCACCACTGCGACCGCTTCAGTGAGTTTCAGCTGGCACTCGGCGCTCTGTCTCATCACTGCCCTTCCAGTGTCCACTGCATTGCATCACAGCATCTCCCCATCAACACTGCATTGCATCACAGAATCTCCCCATCAACACTGCATTGCATCACAGAATCTCCCCATTAACACTGCATTGCATCACAGAATCTCCCCATCATCAACACTGCATTGCATCACAGCATCTCCCCATCAACACTGCATTGCATCACAGCCCTTCCGGTGTCCAGTGCATTGCATCACAGAATCTCCCCATCATCAACACTGCATTGCATCACAGCATCTCCCCATCAACACTGCATTGCATCACAGCATCTCCCCATCAACACTGCATTGCATCACTGCCCTTCCAGTGTCCAGGGCATTGCATCACAGAATCTCCCCATCAACACTGCATTGCATCACAGCATCTCCCCATCAACACTGCATTGCATCACAGAATCTCCCCATTAACACTGCATTGCATCACAGAATCTCCCCATCATCAACACTGCATTGCATCACAGCATCTCCCCATCAACACTGCATTGCATCACAGCATCTCCCCATCAACACTGCATTGCATCACAGAATCTCCCCATCATCAACACTTCATTGCATCACAGAATCTCCCCATCATCAACACTGCATTGCATCACAGCATCTCCCCATCAACACTGCATTGCATCACAGCCCTTCCGGTGTCCAGTGCATTGCATCACAGAATCTCCCCATCATCAACACTGCATTGCATCACAGCATCTCCCCATCAACACTGCATTGCATCACAGCATCTCCCCATCAACACTGCATTGCATCACAGAATCTCCCCATCATCAACACTTCATTGCATCACAGAATCTCCCCATCATCAACACTGCATTGCATCACAGCATCTCCCCATCAACACTGCATTGCATCACTGCCCTTCCAGTGTCCAGGGCATTGCATCACAGAATCTCCCCATCATCACTGCATTTCATCACTACTCGTCCAGTGTTAAAGCAGCTCACATCCTCTGTATTTAAATTTACTCTAAAAGTGAAAGTCAATGTTGACTTGGTATTTAGCAGGTGATTTTAACCAAAGCGACTCGGAGTCGTGACGGTGGGAATCAAACCCATGTCCTGTGTGTGTTTGATTCGTTTCTCTTCCCTTTGTGGCTATGAACTTGATTGACTCATTCATCTGTGTTTGATTGGTTGGTGTTCCCTCTGTGATCTCCAGGTTATCCTCCATGCTCTTTTCTTCGACTATGACCTGAAGAGAGCAATAGTGGAGCCTCGCATTCACAACCAGCTCGCTCCCAACACCACGTATGGAGAGATGGACTTTGACCCGGTGAGTGGAAAATACATACTGTAGGCCCCCATGGAGCTCCTCAGTTTGGGGATCCAACATGTTGAGCAAGATTTGAGAAATGTGTCGCACCCATGAGGGTAGTGCTGTACGTTCAAAAGGCCCATTCTAGTTTCTGCAGCATTCTGAAGAGCGTTTAAATGTTTCTGAAGAACATTTAAATGTTTCAAAAGCCTTTTAAAAAGTGCCTCAGATTTCTGATGAATTGCTCGAGCTCTCATTGTGTTTGTGTGTGTGTGTGTGTGTGTGTGTGTGTGTGTGTGTGTGTGTGTGTGTTTTCCACGTAGGCCATTCTGGAAGGCTTGAAGCAGAAGAACCATGAAACGGCCTTGCTGACGTCAGTGGCAGCGGTAGTACAGGGGGTGATGAGAGAGGGCGACGGGATAGTCGCCGAATCAGACCCCAGAAAAGGAGGATATGCTGCAGGATACTGATATAAACACACATGCTTACACACACACACACACACACACACACACATACACACACACACACACACACACACACACACACACATACACACACACACACACGTTAAACCCACACAAACACAGCCATACACATACACAAACACACAAGTTAAAACAACACAAACACAGACATACACATACTGTACACACACACATACAAATACATACAAACAGAAACCCACACACAAACACAGACACACACACATACAAACACGCATAAACACACACACACGCACACACGCATGAGCACGAGCACGCGCACACGCATTCACACACGCACATTCATCATAATTTATATATTTATAAGAGAAAGCGTCTGGAACATTTGTGATGGATTCCAAAACGTGTGCATTTTTGTTAAACTCAGGGAAGACAGTAGATGCACCTCACTGCATTTTCTTTCTAACAATGTATGTAGGATGTTATGAAACAAGACAATGCCACACTGCAATGCAGAATCCTACGAGCTGTTCCTCTTTTTGTTTGATGTATGGATGGTCAACAGATTTATGTGTGCCCAAACTGATTGTAAATATTGTATTGTAATTATGTCAATTAATGAATTGTACTGTGCTATTTCTCTACATACTGTATGTCTTGCCATTTCATTCTTGACTTCATCCTTTGATCCCATATACTGTATGTGAATGCTTTGATAAGGCTTCAAAGACAAGTGGTCTTTGGAGAATCTCATGGCCTTTAAACTTCTATTTTGTTTTTAAATTGTTATACTGAGCACAAATCCTTTTACTGCACTTTTAAGATGTCCACGGTATTGTATTTATTCTTTGAATGGCAAGCAGACTCTTTACTGTGCTAAGTAAAAGATGCCTGTTGTTGCTGTTGTGCTTTAAAATTGTCGTTATGATATTATCATTGTTTTGCTTCCTTCTTTTGTATAACATGAATAAAGCATAACATAGCACTAGAAAAGCACTCAGAGAGCGCAGACCTCCGCCAAGCAAAAACATATCTGCCTCCTGGATCAAGACGGTGATACGGATCACTCACATATAACATAAAGAAGCATAACATAGCGAGAACAAACATAAAATATAACATAAACAAACATAATAACATAACATAAAGACACAAAACATAACATAAACATAACATAAAGACACATAGCTTAACATAAATGCACATAGCATAGCATCACATTTACTGTAATTAGCATAGCATAACCTATACATCCAGTGTGTATGCAAATATACAAAACAGACTGCATCATTCACATATATCAAGTGACATGACATGCATTGTCTGAGTCACATTCATTTATTTGAATTTTATTTACACAAATAGGGATTCTGCAATTTACGTAACATAGTTCAGATGAACATAGCAAGTAATGTTAATCATGCTAGATACACAGATAGATAGATAGATAGATATACTGTAGAGAAATAGATAAGGAACGCAAATAAGATCTCTCAATTAGCAGTCATTTCAGCTGCTTTGAGCACAGAGTTGTTTCAGCTGCATTTTGAGGGATTTAGGAGAGAGACGGGGAAACGATCCCGGGAGAGGTCCAGTAACGGAAGGAATTGGGTTCAACGATTGCAGTGACCCTGAACTCCACCGAGTAGCGTTTTTCCAACCGCTGAGACAGTGCCATCACGTGACCAAACGGACACAGAGGCGGAACACTCAACCATTCCACATGAAATACTCCTGCTTCTGACCTCTGACCTTTGACATGGAACACTCCTGCTCCTGAGCTTTGCTCTCGGCCTGTTGTGACCTTTGACCTTTGACATGGAAGACTCCTGCACCTGACCTTTGCTCTCGGCCTGTTGTGGCTCGTGTGGTGAGGCACTCGTGTCCACCTCCTGTCTGCGTCGTGGCTCTCCGCTGGGGCTTCTGATGTGCTGCACGTGCGGAGCATTCATCACAACTGACCAGTGCTTTCCCTCCCTCTCTCTCTCTCTCTCTCCCTCTCTCTCTCTCTCTCCCTCTCTCTCTCTCTTTCTCTCTGTCTCACTCTCACAGTCATTCTGTATGTGGGGTGTGAGTGTATGTGTGTGTGTGTGTGTGTGTGTGTGTGTGTGTGTGTGTGTATGTGTGTCTGTGCTTTGAGGTGTGTCGGTGTGTGTGTGTGTCGGTGATGGTGACTTGGAAAGGTCATGCTCTAAGTGTGTCCAGGTGTCCTGTAGAGCCTGACAGCAGCCAATCAGAATACTCTCACCAGTCACCAACGGCAACCTAGGGGTGTGTGGATATGTGTGGAAAACTAAACAACACACTTATTACCATGCTGCCAAATAAAAGATGACCATTCAACTTGTAGTTGTTTATGTGTGATAACCATGACAACATGACGATGTAATCCCAGTAAAAGATTACCATTAAACGTGTAGTGTTCATGTGTGATAACCACTGCATAATGTAATCCAACTCAGTCAAAGCAACAAGATGATTTCAGTATATTGTATTATTATTATTATGACCGCCGCACAGTGAAGGCTTAAACCGGGGTGCACAAAACTGGGTGGGCATGTAGCCCCACAAGCGCATGGAACCATTGTCTTTTGTTTTGATCCATCGCACCTCAAAAATTAGGTATTGTAATCGCAGGTATCTCTGACCTGACATGGTCAACACTGCACAACATTTGAAATGTAGGATCATTATGACACCCTCTGAATGTATGCCAAGTTAAATGTACACATAAATTAATACGTACACATTTAGTGACTATACACTACACACAAGCATGCACACATACACAACACAACACATATAAATATACATGCACACACATGCAGGCACACACACACAAACACACACACACACACACACACACACACACACACACACACACACACACACACACACACACATAAACACACATTCACATACATACACACAGGTACGCACACACCCACACTCATGCACACACACAAACACGAAGACACACATAGAAAAAAAACACACACACACACACACACACACATACCACAACCCCCCCATTACCCCCCCCCCCACACACACACACACACACACACCACACACACAAAAGCACATTTTAAGCTATTTTAAAGCAATTCTCACAGCACTTCTAGGGAATAAAAGGTTGAGTGCATTAAGACTAAGCGCATACTGAGACCAGCCAGTTTCCCCATACTACACACACACACACATACACACACACACACACACACACACATTAAGAGTAAGCGCATACTGAGACCAGCCAGTTTCCCCATACTACACACACACACACACACACACACATTAAGAATAAGCGCATACTGAGACCAGCCAGTTTCTGATCAAGTGTAGCTGAGTCATGTCAGACCTGGAAATGATTACATTCCTGTTAGGAACAATCATGGGAAAACACACTGCTTTCCCTCTCTCTGTGGTGGTCTTACGAAACGTGTGTGTGTGTGTGTGTGTGTGTGTGCGTGCGTGCGTGCGCGTGCGTGCATGCGTGCGTGCGTGTGTGTGTGTGTGTGTGTGTGTGCGCTTCATTGCGTGTGAGTCTATCATCTGTTTATTGTTTACATGTCTGAATAGTTCACTGATTGTTAATTGCCAGGAACATGTCATGGTAATAGTCATTTTTCTGCATGTGTATCAGAGTGTTGTTTGACGATATGCTCCTTTAGAGCCACTTACTGTAAAATCATGTGTTGTAGGCATGTATTTGTGTATGCTGCGTCCTAAGCATGGAATTTGCTCCAAAACAAACAGTAAAATGCGCTCATTTATTAAAATGAATGAGCTTAAGGCTGATTATCTAAGATGCAGATGTTTTTAAGTCTATTAGTTGCCAACACCAGTGTAAAAATGTGTCTTTGTACGACTTCTTTGTGTTGTATGGCTGTAAGTGTTAGAAACTATGCGTTTTAAGATTGCTGCTGCCTGTCTTGGCCAGGTCTCCCTTGTAAAAGAGGTTTTTAATCTCAATGGGATTCTAACCTGGTTAAATAAAGGTTAAATAATAATAAAAAAAGATGTGTTGAAATAGCCTTCTTCAATGTCAGCTCTTTCGGCCTCATGAAAATGGATTGTAGTGCTACAGTAGGTTTAATCGATGTATCATATCATAGAGACATTGCGTACTGTATGTATCACACATTGACTGAATCCCAATGCTTGGACTCACGGGCTCATAGACTTTTGGTGCGCGTTATTGCAAAATTCGTAAGGGCATGGGGCTGTCCCAATATGGGGTTTCAAAGGGCGTGAGGGTTTGAGTACACACTTACCGAGCCCTTTCTGTGAGTCTGCATCGGTGCAGACTTCACCAAAGGGAATTACCCACAGTTCAAAGTGCTGTGACATTTACCGCAGAGACCACAGGAAAATCCGGAAATGACAAAGGTAAACAACAGCACGACACACGAGCATGGTGCAAGTGTCAGCAACATCTTTGTTATTACTGTAAACATGCCAAGGTACATGTGATCTCATGAAGTGCTGTTCCATATTATTTGATACCCCTGGACTGGGATGCAGTTGTTTTGATTTGAATACTGATAATGATCACCGCGGTAACCTTGGTCAAATAGCCACTCAAAGGCCTACCCAGAGAGCAGACCAGACATGCAAATATTTTACGACCAAGTTTTTTGATATTTGCTAAACATATATTATGCTATCATAATTTGTTTAACCCTCAATGGCATGAGAAGAGAAGGGCACACAGAAATGAGAACAGCAGTATTACGTATTACACATTATGGTTCAAAAGAAAACATATAAATATGCCACCCCATGGCATGCATTCATGAATTTGTATACAGAACGGTAGGAACTGATTTCACCCGCCATGCACCTCACCCACCCCCCACTCCCTTGACTGCATGGCTATGGCCTTGGTGTGCATGGGTGTGTGTGTGTGTGTGGCCAGTGAGGAATGAGGAGGGATTGTGTGTGTCTGTGTGTGTGTGTGTGTGTATGTGTGTGTGTGTGTGTGTGTGTGTGTGTGTGTGTGTGTGTGTGTGTGTGTGTTGCCTGTGCTAGTGACTAAATAGGAGGTGGAGAGAAGAGCCATAAATACTTTAGTGTACCCTGCAGTCGGGTGCCCCCACAGAGCACAGGGCAGGGGGTGCAGGGGGGGCAGGGGGGCATCCGCATGATTTAGTAAAACACACATCTGTCACCTTGCTGGGCACTCTCTCTTTCACTGTCTTCTCTCCCTCTCTCTCTCCTGCTCATCAACCTCACCACGTGGGGACAGCACTCTCACTCTGTCTCTCCCTCTCTCTCTCTCTCTCTCTCTCTCTCTCTCTCTCTCTCTCTCTCTCTCTCTCTCTCTCTCCCTCTCTCTCTCCTGCTCATCAACCTCACCACGTGGGGACAGCACTCTCACTCCGTCTCTCTCTCTCTCTCTCTCTCTCTCTCTCTCTCTCCCTCTCTCCCACTCTCTCTCTCTCTCCCTCTCTCTCTCCTGCTCATCAACCTCACCACGTGGGGACAGCACTCTCACTCTGTCTCTCCCTCTCTCTCTCTCTCTCTCTCTCTCTCTCTCTCTCTCTCTCTCTCTCTCTCTCTCTCTCTCTCTCTCTCTCCCTCTCTCTCTCCTGCTCATCAACCTCACCACGTAGGGACAGCACTCTCACTCCGTCTCTCTCTCTCCCTCTCTCCCTCTCTCCCACTCTCTCTCTCTCTCATTCTCTCTCTCTCTCTCCCTCTCTCTCTCCTGCTCATCAACCTCACCACGTGGGGACAGCACTCTCACTCCGTCTCTCTCTCTCTCTCTCTCTCTCTCTCTCTCCCACTCTCTCTCTCTCTCTCCCTCTCTCGCTCATCAACCTCATCATGTGGGGACAGCACTCTCACTCCGTCTCTCTCTCTCTCTCCCTCTCTCCCACTCTCTCTCTCTCTCCCTCTCTCTCTCCTGCTCATCAACCTCACCACGTGGGGACAGCACTCTCACTCCGTCTCTCTCTCTCCCTCTCTCCCACTCTCTCTCTCTCTCATTCTCTCTCTCTCTCTCCCTCTCTCTCTCCTGCTCATCAACCTCACCACGTAGGGACAGCACTCTCTCTCCCTCCCTCTCTCCCTCCCTCTCTCTCTCTCTCTCTCCCCCCCTCTCTCTCCTTCTCTCTCTCTCCCTCTCTCTCTCTCTCTCCCTCACTGTCTCTGTGCTCTAAATATTGTTCTGAATGATGAAAGTTAAGCAAGTTTGAAACTCCGTAGATTGAACATATTACAGTACAGTAGTGACTTGACATGAACATTTTGTGAAATGCATTACATCTAGCTCTTGCTTGCTCACACACACACACACACACACACACACACACACACACACACACACACACACACACACACACACACACACACACACACACACACACACACACACACACACACACACACACACACACACACACACACGCCTCTGCATGTCCAGTGGTTCATTGGCTTCAGCTTTCAGCTCTTCTCATCAGGCACGCCGTGCTTTATGTCCGACAGCAGCGTAATTGAATGGGGCTCTGGCTCTCAATAATCTATGTGATACTGAGCGCCTGAGCGATTTAAATGCCGTGTGGACTCCACAGTAGCCTACAGCAGCAGTATAGAGCAGCAGCGGTGTGTGTGTGTGTGTGCGTGTGTGTGTGTGTGTGTGTGTGTGTGTGTGTGTGCGTGTGTGTGTGTGTGTGTGTGTGTGTGTGTGTGTGTGTGTGTGTGTGTGTGTGTGTGTAGCAGTATAGACCAGCAGCAATTGGTGCCATCAATATGCAGGATTGGAGGGGCGTTGTAGATAGTGGTACTGTTTAGCTGTTTGACCCCAAAGTGTTGCCGTACTATGAATGGGTCTCGCGGGATCGACTTCAGGTGATTTGATGTATGGAGAGCGGGAACCCCATGCACGTACTGTAGATGGTGCAAAGTGACTAACATTTCGATGCCCATGCATCTTCTTCAGCCAAACCTCGCATGGGTATTGAAACGTTAGTCACTTTGCACCATTAAAGCGTTAAAAGTATTGAGTGCTCAGTTGAACGGCACACAAATTAAATTTTGATATAATAATGAAATAAATTCACAGGTACATCCAAATCAATTTGTCATTTATTCATCATAGAGGAAACTACACATAAATGTACAAAACATGAAAGTATTGAGTATAAAAAATATTGCAAATCACATACAAACAGAAAAACACATAAACAAAGATCTATATATAAAAAAAAAACACATAAAATCCCAATTCACAGCACGTTGATTTTGTGGTGCACGTGTTGTGCGTTTATACTTATCGACAAGACAGCATCTGATCTATAGACTGAAGCATGTGACAATTCTCTATTTACACACATTAGGGAAAATGTTCTTCAAAGCATGGACTCAAATAACTCACCATTTGTTAATAAAAGAGTCAAGAATATAGTTCACAGTATCTGTACAGTGTGTGCACAAATGGTATGTTTAAACGTGTGTGTGTGTATGTCTGTTAGAGTTAGTGAGTGTGCGATTCATCAATAGTGAGTAGTTCTATCATCTCTCGTTCACATTTTTGAGTAGTTCATCGACTGTGTTTGTTTAGTCGTGTTCACAAGCCTTTTGTGCACCATTTCCTTGTGCCTGTGCCAGCACATGTGCATAGTCATGTCATTCCTATAGTCATGCATGTACTGTACATGTAGGCTACTACAGAGATATACAAAGCTGGAGGCTGCCACTTCAGTAAGGCCTGCGCTGCGCTGTGTGCTTAAGGGCACCTGAGCTGTCGTTGGCTGCGTGTGTCACAGCACCCGGGGCAGGACAGGGTGAACAGTGGGCAGAGTGGGGGATTATGGGTAAAGAGTGGGGGATTATGGGTAAAGTCCTTGTAGGCAAGTCACCCCACTCGGCGGCCATCTTGG
>NC_085007.1:4851803-4854303 GCF_963854185.1 Sardina pilchardus | reverse complement strand
AACTGACTAGCATTTAGCATTACCTCTTGAATAGCATTTTCATTCATTACTTCAGATAGTCTGGCACTTGTAACCCTGTTTGTCATTTTGGTGTTTGTGTATGTTGTGTGTGTTGATTCTGCATGTTTAGCTAGTAGGGTGATCCTTGCGGGTATAACACCGTCCAATGGCTGAACAAGGCCAAATTAGGGCCAGATCAGGGCCAGATCATGACTAGATCCACTAACAGAAATCCCCTTGAACTTCCCATTTCCATTGCTGACCACAATAGACTGGCAGAAGAATGATTACCGTGGTAAAACATCTTTCCTGCGCAGTCGCTCATCAGGTTGGCCTTGATGGTCTTAGGGACTGTCTCTCTGGAGCTGATCACGGTCACTTTACCTGGAAAAAGACAGAGAGCAAGAAATAAAGCCTTTAAATATTCAGCAGACCCTTTTATCCAGAGCGACACACACAGAGAAGTAGGGGCTACTTTGAGGGAAGTCTCCACAGACTGAAGGCTTGTCAGTAGGACAGACAATGGCGACTCACTGGGAGAATTGGAACGTTTTGAGGCTGGGCCGACTACTGTGAGCGTTCTTTGTCGTGCCCTTCAGCAGCCTGAACTGTGCAATCGCCAAGTTGAGCCAATCAGGAGGGAGCCGCTGGAACTTGAAATCTCTGGGTAATATTTTGTGTCCCACTCCGACTGGATTCATGTGGCGGATTAACCCAAAGGTCTCTCCTTTGGGTCAGAGCAAGGGGGCCCCAAAGTGGGGTTTATTGAAATGGTGTGTGTGTGTATGTGTGTGTGTGTGTGTGTGTGTGTGTCGGGGTGGGGACAAACTCTGGGAACAGGAGAGGAGAAGAGAGTAGAGGACAAGAGAAATGGAGCCAAAGAGACAGAGAAACCAAGAGAAAGAGAAATAGAGTGTGTGAATGTGGAAATGCGGTTCAAGCGCAATTTAAAAAAAAACATCTGAATGGTTTCCTCAGGGCTTGACAAATCAGGTTAGTGAACTGGTGCCAAAGGAAAGCAAAGAGACACAGAATTGGGTACAAACCATGAGAGCCTCATGCTCATAGGTTAGGCCCTGGGGCCGCATGTTGAGCCTGGACTGCCTAATTGTTCCAAAAACAAACTGCTTTTATTTATCATCTACAAACAAAACAGGATTTGTATTCAGATAACAATCTCATTTAACGATAACCGTGTCCTGTGTCCGCTATTCAGTTATACAGATGTGTGTGAGGCAATCTGGGAATTGCACAGTGCAGGCTCTATTGGCTTGGTTTGTGTTATCTAGGCGAGTGCAGACAGACGTTGGCTGGGTGCCACGGCCTGGGCCTGAGTCATATCTGATAGTCTGACTACTATTATAGCAGTTGCATAGAACCTGTGGTGTCACCAGCTACTTACAGTAACACTCATAAAAGGACGTTTCAATAGCAGTTGAACTTTATACACTTGAGAGTGTGCTGCAATAAACCACTTGACTTGAGCGAGCTTGAAAGCATTGGTCTTAGAAAATAATTTCACTTGAAAGTTGCTGTTTGTTTGTTTAAAATGTGTTCTGGCTGTGAAACACTCCATTTTAACACCATTTGGGAGGGACAGGAAGGCAATTTACATTACATACAGTAAAAGTATATTCAATATTGGAATCCTCGCCAGACTGTTGTCTTTATCTCTTTTGAGGGGGTCCAATGGGTCATCCCCGTTGTTTAAACTGTGGACCTACTACTGACTGATCCTGCCACTGCTGTGGCCCCCTCATTTCTCACCCAGACCCCAACACCAGGTTTGTCTGTGGGTGCTTGTATTAGGGCCCAAAACAACATCAACCATAAAGCCTATGGGGTCTCTGTGCACTTAACTCAGCCAAGTGCTTGTCCCAGCTTGACAAACATTGGGTAATTTCTGCAGCATATAAGGTAAAGTGTAGAAATTGTGAATTTGGTCGACATGAGTTAAGACTTTGAATGGGCTTTGTGGCATCTGTTCAGTCTCGTGTTACCCTCCTGTAATGGGCATTATATGAATGTAGCATTGGTCTACTACACTGTAAAAATGTTCAGTTCTTCAGTCCTGTAACTTCAGTTTTCAGTTACAGGCATTTTTCTCAGTTGGAGTTGTTAGTAAACTTTACCTTTCGTGGGGCAGGTTTCCTTACTTTTACCATCTGATTTCGCTTATGTCATTGCTGGTGTTTTGATTGCACAATTTGGGAAGCGCTCCAAGACACTGTTTATTTTGAGGCATTTCTTCATGAGCAATCTTGAATAGAGCGGAAAGACTGGTGAGATGAGCTGAGCTGAACCGAGATCAGTTCAGTTCACAGTTCATGTGGAGCTAGACTAGAATAGGACTGATCTGAATACTGTAGTTAATGTGGAGCTAGACTAGAATAGGACTGATCTGAATTAGTTAATGTGGAGCTAGACTAGAATAGGACTGATCTGAATTAGTTCATGTGGAGCTAGACTAGAATATAACTGATCTGAATTAGTTCATGTG
>NC_085007.1:4841803-4846803 GCF_963854185.1 Sardina pilchardus | reverse complement strand
GACTGAGGTCCCTGTGATTTAGCCTGTGCAGTAAGAGACCAGCTCTGAGCCAGGAGGAGCAGAGGCATGATGACTGAACTCCCTGTGATTTAGCCTCTGTGCAGTAAGAGACCAGCTCTGAGCCAGGAGGAGCAGAGGCATGATGACTGAGGTCCCTGTGATTTAGCCTCTGTGCAGTAAGAGACCAGCTCTGAGCCAGGAGGAGCAGAGGCATGATGACTGAGGTCCCTGTGATTTAGACTCTGTGCAGTAAGAGACCAGCTCTGAGCCAGGACAGGAGGAACAGAGGCATGTGGGCTGCTAGAGGAGGAAGGAGGAGGAGAGGGGATCGAGAGGATAATGAACCCTACAACCCCACAAGCACTTCAAACATCAAACACACACACACACACACACACACACACACACACACACACACACACACACACACACACACACACACACACAAAAAAAAAAAAACACGCAAGCGGATAGGAACACACACGTATGCGTGCGCCAAGAACACACACATAATGCATGCGCCAAGAACACACGCACACATCTACATACAGTATGCACAGTGGAACATACAACACGTGTGTGTACACACACACACACACACACACACACACACACACACACACAAATACACATCCATACACTCAGATGCACATGCGGTTGGTTTGGATTGTCACCAGTGCAGTGGTGCTAAAATCTGATGACATTTGTTTGAGCTTCTGAAATGACATCAATTAGGTAATAACCTACCCTCTTCGCTGACTCATTCTGACACCTGCAGTGAGTAATCTCATAACTGGATCATACACATACAGAAGAAGGATTATCATTTCACTACATATTTAGATTAGATTAGATTTGTTTCGATTCGATTAGATTGAACTTTATTGTCATTGTGCAGAGAACAAGCACAAAGACAATAAAATGCAGCTGGTGTCTAACCAGAAGTGCAAACAAGCAGAAAAGTGCAATGTGTAGTATATAGACAGGTATAGACAGGTGGTGCATAGATATGACAAGATATATAGAGCAGTGTTGACAGTAGTATACTAAACCCTCCAGTCACTTTCTTTTTTTCTTATGTTACGAAGAGGTAGATACTGCGAACGGATTTGCCTGAGGCTCTGTACTTGCGTACACTTTTGGCTGTGTGTTGGACACTGTGTCGGGCTCTACACAGTCAGGACCAGGGGCCACTGTCTTAAAATGGAAGGTTTTATGAGCTTGTTTTATACCTCTGCAGGAAACGCTGACTGCATACGAGGGGCGAATCAGGTATCATGGGATTCGGCTACAAGCGTGTGATTCACCTTGAAACAAGGAAATGCATCGGTATTTTTACTTGCCAAAGAATGCAGGATATAAAAACAAAGAACTCAAATGAGAGGCACTAATTTATTGGTCTCCTGCCAGCATGGGTGACATGTGACCGAAACATATCTACCATTTTTATGCGATTACACTTTGTTTGGTGTTTCCTGCGGACTTCAGGAGCTCCAACGTTATTTTGGTGTGTGGTGGTCTAAATAATCAGTGAAGCATAGTCTGAAATGTGTACTGTTCTTCTGTACTGACAATTGCCCATCGCGAAAACCGTCGGATATGTCAAACTTACTTAACACACATGATTAATCACTCGTACGTTCTACAGTAAAATATTTTTAAATCATCTTTATGGATAAGAACATAATGCAACTGTCCAGCTCCAAAAAAATGAGAGCAATAAAGTAATTGATTCATGATTCAGATATTTTTTCCTACAAATATTGTTAATGTTTTCTAGAAAATATAAAATATGTTGCATGTTTTTATTTTGTTTGGTGTTGTTTTGAAATTTAATGCATTCAGGCATGATAGTTATTTCCTTGTACGTGATTATCGTTCCCTTGTATTCTCTACAACCCACAGAAAGCAAGTAGATCACTTTACCTGCAGAAAGCAAGTAGATCACCTTACCTGCCGATATTGGAACACATCTCAGAGTCCGCGGCCACCGCTCCTCTGGTGCAGTTACCATTGGAGCAGCAGTTACCATTGGAGCAGGAGATAGGTAAATAAACGTACAAGCAAACAAGAACGATCCCCGCGACGCAAAACAAACCAAAGCAGATCAGACAGCGTGAACGCATCTTGGATTTGGTCATTCTGTAGCGATAGTCGCTGCTGCGTTCCTCCGTGTGCCATGTGAGACCCATGCCTGCGAGAGTGTAGGTCTGTGGCGTGGGAGGGAGTGGGAGGACCTATCTTACTCTTCATCATTTCAAGTAAGTGAAACTAAAGTAACTCAGAATTCCCCCTTCCGCGTAAAAACGAGACATTTTTTGAGGATTAGTACTTAAAATTGTCATTTTCATGGGAAGAGAGAGGACGGACGGTCAGTGAAGATGCAACTATTTGCGCATCTTGTTTTATAAGTCACCATACATGGTTTTCTGCTGACCAGATGTCACACATCGGTGCTGGCTGATCCCTATACGTCCCTCCACTTGGCTGTCGTCTGGCGTCCACAATTAGGAACTTCACACCGAACACAGGGTTATCTCACTTCACACCTTTATCTCAGTGAGATAACCATGTGTTCGGTGTGAAGTCCCTTGTGGACGCCAGACGACAGCCAAGTGGAGCTGACAGTTCATATAACGTTGGCTTTACACGGCATTAACTTACTGACCATATCGCATCTATCCAAACTTTGGAGGGAAAAGATAGCTGGTGAAAGGAGTGCTATCAACATGCCTTTATAAGGATGCATTCTTCTCTCCTCCAATTTGTTTCTGCCATGCTGCTTTCCATCATGAATGAGTTGGTCATGACCATGACCTGCCCGCTGGCCTGACCCCTCCCACGGCAGTGCAAGAGGGGTCCGAATCTCAGCGCATCCAACGCACCATTCGCACTCCGCAGGCGTCCGCAGATCTGCTTCCGGCGCGCGTGTATCTTCATAGACGCGCTAACTCCGGAGCTACACGCGTCTCTCTGACATTATACTTTATTAAACGCGGACACGCTTATTAGGCAGCACGCACGCACGCACGCACGCACGCACGCACGCACGCACGCACGCACGCACACACACACACACACACACACACACACACACACACACACACACACACACACACACACACCACATGCGCACACACACACCACATGCACGCACACGCATGCACGCTCCTAAAGAAAAAGCACTAAGAGTGAAGATGAGGTCAGTTAGACAGGCAGAGGGGAGGAGAGGATATCTTAAAGACATTTGCAAATTCAGCTCTTCCAAAGAAGTTAAAGCTAAGTGCTGGGTATGGGGGGGCTGAGAATGACTCATCCTAACCCCCTGCCACTATATACTGTAATTCACACCAAGTCAATGTCCTGAGACAAGACAGCTGGGCTGTGGGCTTGATCCCCCCCCACTTTGAGGAAAAAAACTATTTTGTTTGCAAAGATGTCGCAGGAGTTCAGTGCTGTTTAGTGTTATGACCAAATTAGTGCTGTTTAGTGTTATGACCCTATCAGTGCTATCCTGGTGAAGCAGATAGGACAGCACACAAAGTGACAAAAGTTATCTTTCAAAGAAAAACAAACAAAGATACATCCGAACACGTCAAGGACTCCACAATCAGTCTCTTCTCTTCTCTTCTCTTCTCTTCTCTTCTCTTCTCTTCTCTTCTCTTCTCTTCTCTTCTCCTTTCCTCTCCCCTCTTCTCTTCTCTTCTCTTCTCTACTCTTCTTTTCTCCTCTCTTCTCCTCTCCTCTCCTCTCCTCTCTTCTCTTCACTTCTCCTCTATTTTTAAAAAAAATCTTTTTCAGAATCACTGTTGGGATTTTTTGTAAGACCGATGTGTCAACCTTCCTTCAGGTCGGATGATATGTCTCCATGTTATCAGGGTTGATTCACGAGTACCAGTACTTGGCGCACTCTTGCGCAGGAGGTGTGTGTGTGTGTGTGTGTGTGTGTGTGTGTGTGTGTGTGTGTGTGTGTGTGTGTGTGTGTGTGTGTCATGTGTGTGTGTGTGTGTGTGTGTGTGTGTGTGTGTGTGTGTGTGTGTGTGTGTGTGTGTGTGTGTGTGTGCGTGTGTGTGTGTGTGTGTGTGTGTGTGTGAGTGTGTGTGTCTATGTGTGTATGTGTGTCTGTGTGTGTGTGTCCTGTTTTCAATCTGATATAGTTTAAGTAGAAGTGTATTTCACTTTGACGACAGTTCCTCCTCCAGCAGGCCAATACATAATTTGCTCTGCACTTACTGTCAACCAGAGCAACATACACAGAATCACAGCATGTGCCTTACGCTGATACTGTACATCAACCCAATGCTCAGCTTTGCTCTGCACTTACGGTCACTTACAGTATGTGCCTTCCTGTACTACAGTATATCAGCCCAATGCTCAGCTTTGCTCTGCACTTACGGTCACTTACAGCATGTGCCTTCCAGTACTATATCAGCCCAATGCTCAGCTTTGCTCTGCACTTACGGTCACTTACAGTATGTGCCTTCCTGTACTATATCAGCCCAATGCTCAGCTTTGCTCTGCACTTACGGTCACTTACAGTATGTGCCTTCCTGTACTATATCAGCCCAATGCTCAGTTCCTTTACAGTTGCATCCCATGCCCCAGATACACTGCATGGGCCTTCCTTGGCAGTTACAGTACATCACAGCATTAGGGACACATACAGTACTCTGCTGCGGCTAGTTAGTTTCCTCTGGAGTTTTATCACCCCCTGCAGCAATGGCTCAACAGTCAAACATACAGGACTGAGCGACTTCTCGCCTGTGTCCTGTTTACAATAACAGTAACACAATCCAAGCTCTGTTTTTCCTTTCCGAGTGAACAGCCTGTTGGGAGCCTGTTGTGAAGTCATGGCTGTTGACTTTTGACTTCACCCATAATTATGGAACACAATGTCGAACTTCCCATTTCTGTCAGTCTGTCAGGCCCTCTGTGCATGTGTGTGTGTGTGTGTGTGTGTGTGTGTGTGTGTGTGTATTACATAGTGCAACATCAGGCCT
>NC_085007.1:4826803-4834303 GCF_963854185.1 Sardina pilchardus | reverse complement strand
CAGTCTAGCAATGCTCCGTAGAGCTTAGGAGCTGAGAACTGGAAAATCAAGCGGGCCAATCACAGCGTGTATAGAGTCGGTGGGTGGGCTTAACATTATGGTGACTGACATGCGACCAGAAGTTGCGACGGTAACGCATCCTGTTATTTGAAAGCAAGAATATGATTAGTTTAGCGTTATCCTATTGCGGGGAGCGAATTTGAAAGACAACTGTTTATCCCACCCCTCCGATTGAGCCCTGTCTACGGTGAGTGTCCAGACAGATCTTGATGTGGGTCTGGCTCGTCAGGCTACAGTCCATCGCCATTCCCTACAGAATTTGACTGAATTTTTACAATTCTGCACAGAAGATTGGACAAATATTCCCCAATCTAGGTGTGCAAAGCTATAATAGAATAGTGTAGAGGCGGTGCGCACATCTGAGTAATTTGAAGTAGGTGCTGGACTCAAAAAAGGCAACAGTAAAAAGAACTGTAAAAAGAACAGTAAAAAGAACAGTAAAGTGCCAACGTGCAATAACGGGCTGCTAGATACCTGTCTTATGTCTGAGGAAGGGCTGTTGGCCCGAAACGTCACAATGTGGTGAATAAAAGAAAGAAAGAAATAATATTGGAGCCTTAGTGTGCGGACTTTTTTGTTCTTTTTACAAAGCTATAATAGAGACATATTCAAACAGATTGATGACTGTAATGAAAGCAAAAGGAAGCTCTACAAAGTATTAAGTCAGGGGTATGATGACTTTTCCAACCCTGTTATCTAGTTTCTAATTTTGTATTCATTTTCTGGAAAATATTTTTTAAAAAATGGGTTTTGATTTCAGACAATTTCAGACTGTACGACAAAAAAGTAACTATTTCAAAAAGGTATGACTTTCTATAGGCACTGCATGTGTTTATGTACGGCAAGAAACTGACTGTGTTTTTTCTTATATCGGTGCATAAATATTTGTCTGACCATGTTGTATAACTGTGTTTTTGTGTTTCAGCTAATATTGTGTGTGACTATGTGTTTCATTGTATATCTACTTTATTACATGGCTCTTCAGAGTGCTGCAGAAAAGTTCCATTCACATGAATGGGCCTTCCCAATGTTCGCAGGTCTGTTAAATCTATTTATTATACGGCTCTTCACAATGCAAGTAGAACGCTCCATTCAATTGAATGGGATTTCCCAACGTTCTACCGGTAATTAGATCTGTATAAATCACCGCTCCGAAGGTATAATGACCGCTGCCAATGGCAACGGATTCACTCCGCTAGTTGTAGCGGAAGCCACGAAACGGTAGCCAAGTCATTGCTAAAGACACATTGAGTTAAGTTTCTTTTGTCATTTTGGCAAGTAGGCGTATAATAAGCGCGATAATGTATAGAAAATAATTCCCTTCAGGACGAAGCAAAACCCCTCCGCTGCGCGTTGGGGTTCTGTTTATCCTGTCGGGAATTATTTTCCGATAATGACCGGCGTTCTATACATTATCCCTTACATAATGACCGACGTTCTATACATTATCCCTTACATTATAGATTCAACAGACCTCCGAACGTTGGAAAATCCCATTCAAGTCAATGGAGCGTTCTATTTGCATTGTGAAGAGCCGTATAATGATTATAACAATAATAATAATCTGTACAAAAACAATAGGGCCTTGCACCTATCGGGCCTAATAAGCAAGCAGAAGAGGAGAATTTGTGGCTCTTGGATGGTGTGCAGAGGCTGACTCTGTGTGTGTATGTGTGTGTGTGTGTGTGTGTGTGTGTGTGTGTGTGTGTGAGCAGAAAAGGGGAATTTGTGGCTCTTGGATGGTGTGCAGAATCTGAGGATCCGCACCGAGACAGTACAGTAAACACGCAGGCTGCTCGCTGCAGTGTGTGTGTGTGTGTTAGTGTGTGTGTGTGTGTGTGTGTGTGTGCGTGTGTTTGTGTGCTCACTGCAGCGCATGTGAAAAGGGGTCTTTTTTACTTTGCTTTTCTGCCTCATATGTAAATGGGCCAGATTAGACCCCGGGGGGAAAATGTCCCCTGCTGGAACCCGTAGCGTCAAAATGGATAAGAGAGAAAGGGAAGGAGAGTGTTTGTGCGTGTGTGTGTGTGTGTGTGTGTGTGTGTGTGTGTCTTTTGCGTGTGTAAGAGAGGAAAGATAAAGAAAGTGTGAGGCGGAGTGAAATGAGGGAAAATAAAAGCGAGGAAGAGAGAGAGAGAGCGAGAGAGAGAGAGAGGAAACATTCTGACAAACTGAGAGAGAAGCTGAGAGCGAGACGAAAAAAGAACAGATGAAGAGAGAGAGAGAGGGAGGTAGAGAATGTGTCCTTGAAGAGGCATAAAAACAGGAAATACACATCCTCCCTGCAGCACTCTCATCCCCTGCTTTCACCCGTGAGCACCACTGAGTTTGGACACAATGGCCCTGTCTCTCTCCCTCCCTCCCTTCACTCACACACACACACACACACACATACACTCACACACACACACGCACGCACACACACACGCACGCACACACGCACATGCACATGCACATGCACACACACTCTGTCTCTCTCATACACACAAACAAGTAAATGGGAGTGTGAGCGATGACATCAGCAAACGCCATGACGATTATGCCCACTGTAGCTCCTGAGCAACACCTCTGCAGATGCATGACAGAGGAGAGAGGGATAGAGAGAGAGAGGGGGAGAGAGAGAGAGGGGGAGAGAGAGGGGGATAGAGAAAGAAAGAGTGGGGTAGAGTGAGAGAGGGGGAGAGAGAGAGAGAGGGAGAAAGGGATAGAGAGAGGGAGAGAAAGAGGGGGAGAGAGAGAGAGAAAATGGGAGAGAAAGAGAGGGGGAGAGATAAAGAAAGAAAGAAAGAGAGAGAAGGGGAGAGAGAAAGAAACAGTGGAGAGAGTGAGAGAGACACTGAGAAGCAGGACATACAGAGAGAAATAGAGACAGAAAACATTACTGAGAGAAACCTCAGAGAGAGAAACTGAAAAACAAGAGAGAGAAAGAAATAGTAAACAAACAGACAGACAAACAAACAAACAAACAAACACATGGAAGAGAGGGGCAGATCAAAAGAGCGCCATTATGATGAAGAGGAGGAACACGATGAGGAAGAGAGATCAGCAAGGGTAGCATGGGGTCCTTGGCGCGTGTGTGTGTGTGTATGTGTGTGTGCGTGTGTGTGTGTGTGTGTGAGTGTGAGTGTATGTAGTGGGGTCTAGAGAAATGAAGCGCAATATGCAGCCTCCCCCCAGAGCCAATGGGGGAGACAGAGACACAGATGTCAGCATACACATTATCCCCAGGGGGAGGGAGGGGGGGGGGGGTCGGGTACCGCAAGCCATAACTGCCCCCCCCCCCCACACACACACACACACACACTAACACACATACACACACACACACACACACACACATACATACTCTTTTTTTTAGGCTTTTGCTTATCTAATGGGGTGTATAGAGTTGCATAGCCCCATCAGTGCCTTTGGTGTGTGTGTGTGTGTGTGTGTGCGTGGCCCCTTCATCAGTGCCTTCTGTCCCGCTCCAGAAGCATCTGCGCTGAGAGCTAAGGAGCCTGGGCATGCAGATGGGACCTCCACACACACTGCGTCACGTTTGACAGACAGCAGTCACACACACACACACACACACCGCACCTCAGCCCTGTCAGCAGTCTCCGCTCCGGATCCTTATGTAAGAAGGACACAGAACAGCGCAGAGCAGAGAGAGGGAGAGAGAGATGGAGAGATAGAGAAAGAGAGAGAGATGGAGGGAGATAGAGAAAGAGGGATAGAGAGAGAGGGGGAGAGAGAGGGAAAGAGAGAGATAGCTATCTCAGCTTTAGTGTGGGGTTTGTCATGAAACTCTGCAGCAGAGGGGTCGAACACAGAGAGGTCAAACACAGTGTGCTAAAGCAGAGAGGAATACAACACACACACACACACACACACACACACACACACACACACACACACACACACACACACACACACACACACACACACACATACCGAGGTACAACACACACATAGCGGTACAACACACAGAGAGAGTTAAATTAAATTGGTGTAAAATTTAGTGTGTGTGTGTGTGTGTGTGTGTGTGTGTGTGTGTGTGTGTGTGTGTGTGTGTGTGTGTGTGTGTGTGTGTGTGTGTGTGTGTGTGAAAGAGAGAGAGAGAGAGAGTGTAGTAATATACAGATGGGTAAAATTGAGAGGGGTCAGTCACAGGATGGGGGAAGTGAAAGCCACGAGGCAATCTGACTCCAGCCAACTCACCGCACAAGACACACACACGCGCACACACACACACACACACACACACCAACTCACTGCACAAGAGAGACTGGACAAGACGTCCTGCCAACGCAGAGACGCAGAGAGCCATCGAGCCAGGTGCTGCCTCAGCTTCTAAATGTCCACACCCATTCTGCTTATACACACACACACACACACACACACACATCCTCCCGTCCGTACAGGGCTTTGGGCAGAGGACGCTAAAAAGAATGATTTGCTGACTCAACCCAGTTGTCTAATAATCAACTTGCAAAGCATAGTGCAGTCTATTGAACACAAGCACACGTACTGCAGTCCACTTGCAGAGTGTAGTGCAATCTATTGCACATAAGTAATGAACACGTACTGCAGTCAACTTGCAGAGTGTAGTGCAATCTATTGCAAATAAGTACTGAACACGTACTGCAGTCAACTTGCAGAGTGTAGTGCAATCTATTGCACATAAGTACTGAACACGTACTGCAGTCAACTTGCAGAGTGTAGTGCAATCTATTGCACATAAGTAATGAACACGTACAGTACTGCAGTCAACTTGCAGAGTGTAGTGCAATCTATTGCACATAAGTACTGAACACGTACTGCAGTCAACTTGCAGAGTGTAGTGCAATCTATTGCACATAAGTAATGAACACGTACTGCAGTCAACTTGCAGATTATAATGCAATCTATTGCACATAAGTACTGAACACGTACTGCAGTCAAAGGAACAGCACGGACGGCCCGACTGGGTTCAAGTGAGTGGAGTAGAAGCAGGGAGCTGCACAGCGGAGGGAGTTGATGTATCCTCTCCTCCCTGCCAAAGACACACACACACACACACACAGACACACACTGATGGAGCTGTTTATTCAGGGGAGGATGGCACCGCCAGCGCATAGGAGATTGTGCTGAATAGTTGACTCCTGTCCCAGCCGAGGCAGCCCAAGCAAAGGATGTGTGTGTTGCGCTGACCTCTGGGGAGTTATGAAAGCGAAGCACCATGTCCACGGGAGTCGCTGCCCGCAGCCCTGGCTGCACGTTAGCGGAGCGGCAGGCTTGATTCCGCAGTCACGCACGGCCACACGCACGAACACGATGAGATGACGGAGGGGCTCGGAGTCGTCCTCGGCGGGTGAATGTCACCTGTGTCAGACGAGGCCAGTCAGCACAAACGGCCAGCGCCATCATCACTTTCATAGGTCTGAAGGAAGCGTATATAAGTACTTCACCCGTTTGGGGAAGATATGGACTTGCTATTTATCTGACAGATATTGCAATTTAATTTGAGATATTATTTTCAAAAATCATGCTTGAGTTCTATATTTCAAATTCCACTTTATGTTTGATCCACTTCTGATTGGTGAGCACGTCTAGTGCATGAGAAGCGGGCACCCTTCAGTGTCTTTCACACCAGGAGGATGATACGAGTGTAAAAATCATAGATGTGACTAGATTGATAATTGGGACAGAGTTACGAGCAGCGCGATTAATTACAGGCTTTGCGATTAGCTAATTGCGTTAGTTAAAATCATATTTCGATTAATTGTGCAGCACTACTTTGTAGTTTAACCACACTAACCCGTTTTGATCATGACCAGGAGGATATTATGAGAGGCTTAGGCACCACTTATGCACGTACAACCTTTACAGGAATTACATAAGATGCCACACGAGCCTTATTTACCAACAAGACTCATTCATGTATTCCTTCTGCCCTTTCTCCTTTCTGCACTCATTCATTTCTATCCCTCTGCCTTTCCTTGAGTCATTTCTTTCACTTCTTTCTCTCCCTCTCTCTTTCTTTCTTTCTTTCTTTCTTCCTTTTTCAGCCTTTGGTTATCTCTCTTTGTTTTTGTCTGTCTGCAGATATATACAGAGATCTTTTCATTCCGCAGCCAGCTCATGCGTTTTAAAAGCACTGAGTACATCTAGATCTTTTCATCCCCCAGTCAGCTTGTGCTTTTTAAAAGCACTAAGTCCATCTCAAAGGAAATCTTTTCAGTAGCAACTCATACAGTCTACTATAGTATCTATGAGAATAACTCATACAGGCTGCTATCATATGGGAATAGCTCCTGGTCTAGATAGATAGATAGATATATACTTTATTGATCCCCAAGGGGAAATTCAAGAACTACCATAGGCTACTACCATAGGGGAACAACTCATACTGCTATAAATAGGAATAACTTTTTTCTGTGAGATTCACATACTCTACACTGAAGCATTTTGGAGAAGGAGAGAGCACAAGAAAGTAGATGGCACACGAAAGTAGATGTTATGAGACATTTAGGGTTCAGATTCAAATTTTCAAATGATGTTTTGTTATTTTTTTGTCACTGATTATTATTATTTTATTCAGAGTTAACAGAAAAGATAACTATTGTCTCTCCAACTTATTTTATAGAATATGTATTATGTCACCATATATAAATATATTTTGAAGTGTTTAAGTAACATAGTGATATATTGAAAAAATATGTTATGACGCAGGGATATCTATTGAATCGGCATTTTTCTTTACAAGAAAACAATATTCCTTCCTTCCTTGCCGACGTCAGCTGGCCATTCAGTTATTTTCACTGATTCTATTGAATGGCCTTGCATCAAGTGCGCACATGACGTAGCGAGGCTGAGGGCGAGGTAGCTCATTTGAGAGGGGAGGGGTGATTAATTTGGGTTCTGTACGCCTCATAAGCAGGTCATTAAGACCCGGCGTCACGAGGGACCGGGCCAAGTCTTGAGCGGGGACAATCGGCGACACGCCACCACGCGAGCTCTATAAAAGCACTTCTCCAAAGGTGTTCAACTTCACTACCGCCTCGTGTCACCGCCCGGCTCGCCTCAACACAGTCTCACACACCTCACTCCTATCAGAAGGGACCAATAACACAGCCTCCACCCCACATCGTGGTCCCGTCGCAGGCAGGTGGTGAGCAGTGGGAGTGTGTGAGTCCTGTATAGGTAGGTGTGTGTCGCAGCTCTGCTCTTTTGCTGCAGACTCCGATAACCCCCTCGGAGGAGAGACCGCTTCTCACAGACCTGCCCTGAGTTGGAGCACTCGCTCTGGAAGAGATGTTTACTCGCCCATGGATGAAACAGTCCTCCTCACTCTAGCTCGTCTTCGCTGCGCTGTGCGAGAGACTGTCAAGGACTGAAGATAAATCACATCACCACACACACACACACACACTCAAAAACTTGCAGAACACACACCAGCAGCGATGAGCTCCTCGC
>NC_085007.1:4791803-4799303 GCF_963854185.1 Sardina pilchardus | reverse complement strand
AAGTGCACAGGTAGAAATAATATATGGCAGGACTTTTACTCTCTGAAACCGGAATGTCCGCCTCTGGCCATAACACACCAAAACACACACACCAGAACACATACATGCCCTAACACACCAGAACACATCACTCTGCACGGCACCAAAATGCCTCCCTCTCTGCCCTCACTGTTTCCTCTCTTCATGTCTGGACACACACACACACACATACACCAGAACACATCATATCATCGCCTATTAAGTCTTCTAAGTCTTGACACACACACCAGAACACATCATATCATCGCTTATTAAGTCTTCTAAGCCTTGACACACACGCCATAGCATGCCATAACACACCAGAACTTCTTCTCTAAGTCTAGACACACAAACACACACACACACACACTCACGCCATAACATGCTGTAATGCACCAGAACTCACCACACCACACTGCATCCCTTTTCCCCTCTCACTAGCTGTTTTCAGACATGTCCTCCAGAGTATACGCAGATCTTTGTCAAACGAAGGCCCGACCCTTCGGGTTATTCAGATGTGATGCTAACATGTGGACATTGTACGGTCATGTGTGTAAACGACAGACACACAAACAGAATCTCTGTTTGACAGAGTCTCTTCACTTCGTTCAGAACTGAGCTCATTTACGTAATGTCCGTCAGAAATACAAGGAGGGGAGTAGTGTAAGAGCCGGCTAAGTTCTGAAATACTAGGAGGGGAGTAGTGTAAGAGCCGGCTAAGTTCTGAAACACTAGGAGAGGAGTAGTGTAAGAGCCGGCTAAGTTCTGAAATACTAGGAAGGGAGTAGTGTAAGAGCCGGCTAAGTTCTGAAATACTAGGAGGGGAGTAGTGTAGCCAGCTAAGTTCTGAAATACTAGGAGGGGAGTAGTGTAAGAGCCGGCTAAGTTCTGAAATACTAGGAGGGGAGTAGTGTAAGAGCCGGCTAAGTTCAGAGCTCCAGAGGTCATGTTGTTCAGGTATATACAGCCCAACCGCTTTATATCCGCAGAACATGCACACTTACATTACATGCATGTCTGAAAGCTTCTATAATTTCTCTCTATCTTTCTATCTCCCTAAATATTCTACTTTGTGCCCCCCCCTCTCTCTCTTTCTCTCTCCCTTTCCCTCACTCTCTCGCTCTATCTCACTCTCTCTCTCCCTCTCTCTCTCTCTCTCTCTCTCTCTCTCTCTCAGTCTCACCACATCTCCCTCTACTACTGTATATCTCTCTCTCTATCTTGCCACAGCACCCAAAAGAGCTCAAAACCTGCCTGGTTTCACTCATCATATTGACATACATGTAGTAATTGTACAAGGCACTTTGGTCAACCGCAGGTTGTTGTATCTGTCCTATGTAAACTACATGACTTGACTTGAATAGTATAAAGCAGGCTGCAGGGATCCCCTAAGCTTATTAAGGGAGCGATGCAAGTGTATGGGCATACGATAATCACACATTATACTGGCCACTCATAGTGTTCCTACTACAGTAACAGGATGAGTAGATGGTATGGTCATATTAGTAGTCACATTAGTATGTCATTGTTAGTTCCTATTACAGTAACAGTAGATGTTATGGTCATATTAGTTCCTATTACAGTAACAGTAGATATGGTCATATTAGTTCTTATTACATTAACAGTAGATGTTATGGTCATATTAATACCTATTACAGTAACAGAATGAGTGGATGTTATGGTCATATTAGTTCCTATTACAGTAACAGTAGATGTTATGGTCATATTAGTTCCTATTACAGTAACAGTAGATATGGTCATATTAGTTCTTATTACATTAACAGTAGATGTTATGGTCATATTAATACCTATTACAGTAACAGAATGAGTGGATGTTATGGTCATATTAGTTCCTATTACAGTAACAGTAGATGTTATGGTCATATTAGTTTTTGGTAGCACTTCCTTTTACAGTCCCCTAATTACTAGGTATTTACCAGGTAACAACATGGTAATATTAAGTAATTATGTGGTAACTAATATAGGTAAAAAGAGGGTAACTACAGAGTAAATATAAAACAATTACATAGAAATGTCTTAACTATTACAAAGAAACTATTCTGAATTAATGTTTAATTACTTCTGAGAATGTACAGGTTACTACAGAATAATTATGACACAATTACTACATAAAAAGAAAGAAATTATGGCCATGTTCCCTAGTAATATCATTCAATATTTCAGCCATTCCGTTACCTACCATGTAATTATGTGGTAACTATACTGGTGAAAATGAGGGTAACTACAGAGTAAATATAAAACCATTACATAGAAATGTCTTAACTATTACAAAGAAACTATTCTGAATTAAGGGTCAATTACTTCTGTAAAATAAAGGTAACTACAGGATAATTATTACACAATTACCACATAAAGAATGAGAAATCATGGCCATGTTACCTAGTAGTACTAGTCAATATTTCAACCATTCAACTACTTATTTAATATGTAATTGTGCTACTTTGGCTGGTATTAAAATGGTATTTACTGGGAAAGAACAAAGTTGTTTCTAAGAAACTACAGTCTTTATTTCCCTTTTATTTTGCTGTCATCACTAGCACATAGGCCTATACCCATTTATCATGCATGGGTTTATTCAGTACTTACCTCATAACAACAACTCCATCAGGGTCCATCTTCATTATTACTGGGTCATTGTACATACTGATTAAAATGTATTTGGTAAATACATGGTTGTTTCCATTGTACTGATGTCCGCACCTAATTGTCACCATGCATTTTCTGCAATATTACCTGATTAAACTGAACTCATTTCCAGGTAAATAAGATGAAACTGGACTGGAAAAGAAAGCCTGAATTTTTACCATGTTTTTAACTACCACTTACCAAGTAATTATACAAAGACATTTCTTTTTAACTCCAACCTACCATGTATACATTCTGCAATATTACCAGATTATAAATAAGTAAATATGACGAAACTGGACTGGAAAAGAAAGTATGAATTGTTTCCATTTTATTAACAGCTTCTTTCTAACTAATTACACAATGATCCATTTATTATTAATTCCATCCATTCAAGTTATGACCGTGCATTTTCTTCAGTATTACCAGGTTATTCACAACTATTTTCTAGGTAACTAAGACGAAACTGGACTGGAAAAGAAAGTATGAATTGTTTCCATTTTATTAACAGCTTCTTTCTAACTAATTACACAATGATCCATTTATTTTTCATTCCATCCATTCAAGTTATGATCATGCATTTTCTTCGGTGTTACCAGGTTATTCACAACTATTTTCTAGGTAACTAAGATGAAACTGGACTGGAAAAGAAAGTATGGATTATTCTCACATTGTTAACAACTACTTTCCAAGTAATTACACAATGGTCCATTTAGTATTAATTCCATCCATTCAAGTTATGACCGTGCATTTTCTTCAGTATTACCAGGTTATTCACAAGTATTTTCTAAGTAAATAAAATGAAACTGGACTGGAAAAGAAAGTCTGGATTATTCCCACATTGTTAACAACTGCTTTCCAAGTAATTACACAATGATCCATTTATTTTTCATTCCATCCATTCAAGTTATGATCATGCATTTTCTTCGGTGTTACCAGGTTATTCACAACTATTTTCTAGGTAACTAAAACAAAACTGGACTGGAAAAGAAAGTCTGGATTATTCTCACGTTGTTAACAACTACTTTCCAAGTAATTACACAATGATCCATTTATTATAAATTCCATCCATTCAAGTTATGACCGTGCATTTTCTTCAGTATTACCAGGTTATTCACAAGTATTTTCTAAGTAAGTAAAATGAAACTGGACTGGAAAAGAAAGTCTGGATTATTATCACGTTGTTAACAATTACTTTCCAAGTAATTACACAATGATCCATTTATTATTAATTCCATCCATTCAAGTTATGACCATGCATTTTCTTCAGTATTACCAGGTTATTAACAACTATTTTCTAAGTAATTAAGATGAAACTGGACTGGAAAAGGAAGTATGAATAAATTCACTATTTAGGTTATTCTTATTTGCACATTCATCACACATGCATTACACTCAATCTTCAATAGTTTTCAATAGGCTAACTTTCAGTTTCAGGTAGGCTATCGAATGTAATACAACCAACATCCAAGCAGTAAATAAATCATACATAAACATTGCTTTTGCTTTGCATTAAAATAAAATACCACTATAGCCGACAGTTATTCAGTAAATACATTAAAACCCAACCAGTTGTCAGAGTTCATGTTGCAGGCCTGTAACGTTGCTAGTGTGCGTTGAATCCTAAAACCAAAACGGCTCTTTCACGCCACTCCAGCAGCGCAACAGACAACTCACTGTGCAGGCTAGTTATGGATGGACAGACGTCTTCAGCGAGGCTCGTGGTCCGTGGAGATTCGGAGAGAGGAAGAGTGCGAGTGACCGTGCAGGGTAGCCTATATCACACAAAGTCATTCGTGCTAACAGCTAGGTCTTGCTGACTAGCTGAAGAAGGCTTTATACTCACGGGAAACTCTCGGTCGCAGTCCTCGAAATATTCACTTCACCGTCTAGCAGTAATGTTTAAGTGAGTCGTTTACCCACTAAACACAAAGGTGTTAGGCTGCAGTAAACTTCTCCCTCTAAACAGTCGTTCTCCCTTCTTCTCACCGTGCTTCTCCGTGGTGTCGTTAGTTTCTCCAGAGAGGGTTAAAGCGGATCTTTGGTTTCTCCCTCATGTATTTCCTGACCCTTGACCTCTAGCTCAATTTTCATTGGCTCAAATAATACAAATGTAACACAAAATACACATTTCCATTCTTTTCACTTTTAGAATCAAAACATAATATCTTGACAACATTTCAGTAACTATGACATTATAAGCAAAATATTTTCAGCCTACCCATACTGAAAACGTTGACTCTTGTCTTGTTTTCAGTATGGGTAGGCTGAAAATATTTTGCTTATAATTTCATTATAAACAAAATATAATTTAATTATCAATCAAAACATAATATCTTGACAACATTTCAGTAACTATGAAATTATACACAAAATATTTTCATCTAAACCAATGCATGAAATACAACAGACTGCGTGCCTACAAGAGTCAACGTTTTCAGTATGGGTAGGCTGAAAATATTTTGCTTATAATGTCATAGTTACTGAAATGTTGTCAAGATATTATGTTTTGATTCTAAAAGTGAAAAGAATGGAAATGTGTATTTTGTGTTAGGCGTACGTTTGTATTATTTGAGCCAATGAAAATTGAGCTAGAGATCAAGGGTCAGGAAATACATGCGGGAGAAACTAACGACACCACGGAGAAGCACGTTGAGAAGAAGGGAGAACGACTGTCTAGAGGGAGAAGTTTACTGCAGCCAACACATGTATAGCCTTTGTGTTTAGTGGGTAAAAGACATTACTGCTAGACGGTGAAGTTGTGTTGGAAGTGAATATTTCGAGGACTGCGACCGAGAGTTTCCCGTGAGTATAAAGCCTTCTTCAGCTAGTCAGCAAGACCTAGCTGTTAGCACGAATGACTTTGTGTGATATAGGCTACCCAGCACGGCCACTCGCACTCTTCCTCTCTCCGAATCTCCACGGACCACGAGCCTCGCTGAAGACGTCTGTCCATCCATAACTAGCCTGCACAGTGAGTTGTCTGTTGCGCTGCTGGAGTGGCGTGAAAGAGCCGTTTTGGTTTTAGGATTCAACGCACACTAGCAACGTTACAGGCCTGCAACATGAACTCTGACAACTGGTTGGGTTTTAATGTATTTACTGAATAACTGTCGGCTATAGTGGTATTTTATTTTAATGCAAAGCAAAAGCAATGTTTATGTATGATTTATTTACTGCTTGGATGTTGGTTGTATTACATTCGATAGCCTACCTGAAACTGAAAGTTAGCCTATTGAAAACTATTGAAGATTGAGTGTAATGCATGTGTGATGAATGTGCAAATAAGAATAACCTAAATAGTGAATTTATTCATACTTCCTTTTCCAGTCCAGTTTCATCTTAATTACTTAGAAAATAGTTGTTAATAACCTGGTAATACTGAAGAAAATGCATGGTCATAACTTGAATGGATGGAATTAATAATAAATGGATCATTGTGTAATTACTTGGAAAGTAATTGTTAACAACGTGATAATAATCCAGACTTTCTTTTCCAGTCCAGTTTCATTTTACTTACTTAGAAAATACTTGTGAATAACCTGGTAATACTGAAGAAAATGCACGGTCATAACTTGAATGGATGGAATTTATAATAAATGGATCATTGTGTAATTACTTGGAAAGTAGTTGTTAACAACGTGATAATAATCCAGACTTTCTTTTCCAGTCCAGTTTCGTTTTAGTTACCTAGAAAATAGTTGTGAATAACCTGGTAACACTGAAGAAAATGCATGATCATAACTTGAATGGATGGAATGAAAAATAAATGGATCATTGTGTAATTACTTGGAAAGCAGTTGTTAACAATGTGGGAATAATCCAGACTTTCTTTTCCAGTCCAGTTTCATTTTATTTACTTAGAAAATACTTGTGAATAACCTGGTAACACCGAAGAAAATGCATGATCATAACTTGAATGGATGGAATGAAAAATAAATGGATCATTGTGTAATTAGTTAGAAAGAAGCTGTTAATAAAATGGAAACAATTCATACTTTCTTTTCCAGTCCAGTTTCATCTTAGTTACCTAGAAAATAGTTGTGAATAACCTGGTAATACTGAAGAAAATGCACGGTCATAACTTGAATGGATGGAATTAATAATAAATGGATCATTGTGTAATTAGTTAGAAAGAAGCTGTTAATAAAATGGAAACAATTCATACTTTCTTTTCCAGTCCAGTTTCATCTTATTTACTTATTTATAACCTGGTAATATTGCAGAATGTATACATGGTAGGTTGGAGTTAAAAAGAAATGTCTTTGTATAATTACTTGGTAAGTGGTAGTTAAAAACATGGTAAAAATTCAGGCTTTCTTTTCCAGTCCAGTTTCATCTTATTTACCTGGAAATGAGTTCAGTTTAATCAGGTAATATTGCAGAAAATGCATGGTGACAATTAGGTGCGGACATCAGTACAATGGAAACAACCATGTATTTACCAAATACATTTTAATCAGTATGTACAATGACCCAGTAATAAGGAAGATGGACCCTGATGGAGTTGTTGTTATGAGGTAAGTACTGAATAAACCCATGCATGATAAATGGGTATAGGCCTATGTGCTGGTGATGACAGCAAAATAAAAGGGAAATAAAGACTGTAGTTTCTTAGAAACAACTTTGTTCTTTCCCAGTAAATACCATTTTAATACCAGCCAAAGTAGCACAATTACATATTAAATAAGTAGTTGAATGGTTGAAATATTGACTAGTACTACTAGGTAACATGGCCATGATTTCTCATTCTTTATGTGGTAATTGTGTAATAATTATCCTGTAGTTACCTTTATTTTACAGAAGTAATTGACCCTTAATTCAGAATAGTTTCTT
>NC_085007.1:4771803-4786803 GCF_963854185.1 Sardina pilchardus | reverse complement strand
TGAGTAATGTTTCATGAATCAGTCATGAATGCTTCATTTGCAGTTCATGACAGCTGTTATGAATGTGTTATGAATGAACCCGTCAAGTAAAGTGTTACCCAATAGTCTTTATTTACAGTGGTTAACACCAGGGAAGAGACAGCATGACTTCTCATAAAGATCTACCAGCTGCTCTAAAAAGACAAGCAAATAGTCGGGGTCTCAGTGTCCCTGCAGGTGGAGGGGAGATGGCACTGGTCATCCCAGGTTATGTGGAACACAATGAATCATAGCTTGACCTGGCCATCCAGAGCAGATACCTACTGACGCAGGCCAGAGGATGCACCCACTCACTCACACACACACACACAAACACACACACACACACGCTGCTGACGCAGGCTAGAGGATGCACCAATGCAGCACACTGTCACACTGTAAAAACATCTTATTTCTCCCAATTGCACAGTACATAAAGATACACTTGCATGAAATAAATACAGTTGATACACAACACATTACAAAGAAATGGCTAACATAGTTGAATTATTATATCAAACCATAATCCTGATTCTGACTGTAAACAATAAGGACACATAAGAATATAAAAAATGTGGTTTCAATGATCTGAGTTCAGATGCAGACACACACGCATGCACGCACGCACACACGCACGCACACACACACACACTCACACACACGCACGCACGCACGCACGCACGCACGCACGCACGCACGCACGCACGCACGCACACACTTCTCTCAGTGTTTATCCCTTGCTTTGCCCCTAACCCTTCAAGCTGTTCTTTGGGGCTATAAAGACTGCAGGCTGCTAATAAAGCTCGAGAAAGCTCGACGTGTTTCTTTGTGAATCACATTGTTTAGGTCTCATAATTATTGTGAAAGCATTTTCTGTGGGTGTGTATGAACGTTCCAACTGGGGACTGGGGTTAAAGTGTGGTCTCAGACAGCATGAAATCATTAGGCCGATTGTTTGAAGCGGCTGCCACACAGCGTTACATCAGCCTTTAACAAAGCTCGCCGTTTTGGCGACTGAACTGAAACACAGCCGAGGAACGAATGCAGGAAATTAGATTCCTTTACTTCAGCAGTGCACTCAAGCATGAAGACCACTAGGACAACTAGAGTGATCGTAGGCATGAGCCAGATTTAGTCTTTTCTAAAATATATTATATTATATTTTCTCTCTCATACTTACTTCGACCCTGTAATCTAATAGTGCCTTGTTTGTCTTCCCTTCAGTTTTAGCGTTCTTTTTAGCTGTTCAGTTTTATCCATATGGATGGATGGAAGTAAGATGACCCATTAGCAGAGTGTCTGTCTTGCGTGACTAGCCTGGTGGTGACCTTTGACCTCATCTCTCTCCACTGGCAGAGCTGCGTGAGGCGTTTAAAGAGTTTGACAAGGACAAGGACGGCTTCATCGGCTGCAAGGACCTGGGCAACTGCATGAGGACCATGGGCTACATGCCCACAGAGATGGAGCTCATCGAGCTGAGCCAGCAGATCAACATGAACCGTGAGTGTGTGTGTGTGTGTGTGTGTGTGTGTGTGTGTGTCTATCTGTCCATGAGTGTGTGTGTGTGCATGTGTGTGTGTGTGTGTGTGTGTGTGTGTGCATGTCTGTCTGTCTGTCTATTTGTACATGAGTGTGTGTGTGTGTGTGTTTGTGTGTGTGTGTGTGTGTGTTTGTGTGCACAAGAACACATGCACTTGCACACACACACACACACACACACACACACACACACACACACACACACACACACACACACACACACACACACACACACACAATACTCTCAGGGCCAGATGTACATAAATTTGTGAACGCAACGTTATCAGTGCCATGGCCAACTCACAGAAAGCCCACGTTCTCACACTTAGCATCGAATTTATCAAACTTGGGTAAACTGTGCCTTTCACCACCCCCTATGCCGCAGTTAACCAAGGTTAACATCTGAACAACACTTCAATCAGAAGCGCAGTTGAATGAAGTGCACTGATGACAACATTAAAAGGAATCAAACGTTTAGCGATCATGAAATAATACAATGCATGATGTCAACAAGCAGGAAGATAATGAAGAGCAGTTCTACTCAAACTAGGCCTAATTGTGCACGTAAACTATGGAAGATTGGTCAAATATTAAGGAAAGTTTAAGTGGATGGCATGAAAGTGAAAGTAAGACATTCGAAAGGTCAAGGAAAGGTTGCATTTGATATAAGGATGCAAAACTGGTAGTCTAATTAGCAATTCAGTTGTCTTTGAAAGGTTCTCTTATAGATGCATTTAAAAGCAAACCGCATTGCTTTTACAAGGCAGAAATATTTAGGCACAAAATAGATGAGCGTTTCATGAGCAGTTTTAGTAGGGCAATACATAATTAGGTGTATTTTACACATCTCCTCCCATCTTTTTACACGAAACTCCCACTTTCACCTGATACTCCTATGAATGCATGCATGCATGAGATGGAAAAGCTCAATTGGAAATTCTCAGCTCCCGCGACAGGCAGTCTGCGTCTTCACCGCAGTGTGGCCTGTTTGTACGCACCTTGTAATCTTTTACGTGCACGTTGCGAAACAGCACAAAACCGTTCTACATCTACCCCTCTGTGTCCACCTGAGTGTGTGTTTGTGGAGTCTCTGTCCAGAGCTGTAGCGCATTGTTGTGTTGT
The DNA here is from genome assembly GCF_963854185.1 of Sardina pilchardus. NCBI lineage: Eukaryota > Metazoa > Chordata > Actinopteri > Clupeiformes > Clupeidae > Sardina > Sardina pilchardus. Next base: position 4,784,124 of record NC_085007.1, on the reverse strand, counting down.
GTGTATGTGTTTCTGTAGTCTCTGTGAGCTGTGCTGCATTGTTGTGTTGTGTCCCCTTCCTCCCCTAATAGGTCAAATAGGCCTGGTACAGTCCTGTATCTGTGCTGCACTGTTGTGTTGTGTCTATGTGTTTGTGGAGTCTCTGTGAGCTGTGCTGCATTGTTGTGTTGTGTGCTAGAGCTGTGCTGCATTGTTGTAATCTAGAGCTGTGCTGCATTGTTGTGTATTATTCTAGAGCTGCGCTGCACTGTTGAGTTGTGTTCTAGAGCTGTGCTGCATCGTTGTGTTGTGTTCTAGAGCTGTGCAGCATTGTTCGTTGTATCTAGAGCTGTGCTGCATTGTTGTGTCGTGTTCTAGAGCTGTGCTGCATTGTTGTGTTGTGTTCCTGTGTAGTGGGCGGCCATGTGGACTTTGAGGACTTTGTGGAGCTGATGGGACCAAAGCTGCTGGCAGAGACGGCAGACATGATCGGCATCAAAGAACTGAGGGACGCCTTCAAAGAGGTGAGGAAGAGAGAGAGAAGCAAGGGATGCATGGGGCGACAGGAAGAGAGAGAGAGAAAGAGAGAAGTAGGAGGAAAGCGAGTAAGAGTTATTGTTATTATCCCCCTCCTCCCCTTCCCTACTGATGGATCTGATGTAGGCCTACTACAACTTGTTATTTACCCAACCCACCACCTAGTCTAATAGGCCTGGTATAGTCCTGCGTGTGTATGTGTGTGTGTGTGTGTGTGTGTGTGTGTGTGTGTGTGTGTTTAGAGTCTAATAGGCCTGGTATAGTCCTGTGTGTGTATGTGTCCCATATACATGGTGCATGATGAGAATTACGTCATCAATGCAATGCAGCAACGTCCACAGAGGAGCATACTGCACTTCAGTTGAAACAAGACAAATGCTGTGACCCGGTGAAACATTTTCTGTGGGGAGATTTGAGTTATTTACTCCTAAGCTATTTGGACCAATCATGGAAAATACCAAATGAGGGGGAAAAGTAAGTCTTTGTGAAGCCTATTACAACTGATAATGTCTTTGGGGAGCCTATTACAGCTGAAAATGTCTTTGTGAAGTCTATTTTAACTGATAATATCTTTGTGACGTCTATTTTAACTGATAATGTCTTTGTGAAGCCTATTATAACCGATAATGTCTTTTGTCTTTTTGCCCTGTTGCTGTTTCCTGCCTTTCATCATTTTCAGTTTGACACAAACGGTGACGGCCAGATCAGCACAGCGGAGCTGAGAGAGGCCATGAAGAAACTACTGGGCCAACAGGTGTGTGTGTGTGTGTGTGTGTGTGTGTGTGTGTGTGTGTGTGTGTGTGTGTGTGTGTGTGTGTGTGTGTGTGTGTGTGTGTGTGTGTGTGTGTGTGTGTGTGTGTGTGTGTGTGTGTGTGTGTGTGTGTGTGTGTGTGTGTGTGTGTGTGTGTGTGTGAATATATGTGTATTTGTATGCTGGGAAATGAGCCACTGTGTGCCTAAACTGAAACAGACTCAGTTTCCTTTTGACTATCCAACATCTGCTGTATTGGCCAGACATGTGTACAAAGCCTGTGATTCTGGTGAAAGATTGAAAGATTGAAACACGGACCGAATTCCCTCTGTGCTCTTGCAGCAACATACGGGTTGACTGGAATGGTTGTCACTGTGTTGTAATCTGGCATGGGAATAAAAATCAAGAAGTGTGGGAGAAAATATAAAACTAAGTGTCGCTCTTTGCTTCAGGTTGGCCACAGGGATCTAGAAGACATCCTGCGCGACATTGACCTCAATGGAGACGGACATGTTGACTTCGAAGGTGACCTTTCTCTTGAGCTGACCCCAATTAGCACCTCCTCTGGGTGTATTTGACTGTGTGTAGGCTGTGTGTGTGTTCTCCCGTTTTCAAATTCATGTCAGAAAGGTTTCTTGTTCTTGTACTTTTGTACTTTTTGTTCTTGTTCTCGGAATCCATTTTGATTCCTTGAGTGAAGCGACCTACTTATAAGTCTACTTAGCTTGCTAGGAACTGAGTGATTTACTTTGAAGTTCCCTGAGTGAGAGAGAGAGACAGAGAGAGAGAGAGAGAGAATGAGAAAGGAAGAGAGAGACAGAGAGAGAGAGAGAGAGAGAGAGAGAAAGAGAATGAGAAAAGAGAGTGAGACGGAGCACGAGAGAGAAAGCAGTGACGGTGGCAGAGTGTGTGTGTGTGTGTGTGTGTGTGTGTGTGTGTGTGTGTGTGTGTGTGTGTGTGTGTGTGTGTGTGTGTGTGTGTGTGAGAGTGTGTGTGTGTGTGTGTGTGTGTGTGTGTGTGTGTGTGTGTGTGTGTGTGTGTGTGTGTGTGCGCGTGTGTGTGTGTGTGCCACCGAACTGTCCGTCAGATTATCTGCCGAGCGCAGGATTATGGCACCTCATAAAGATTACCCACAGAAATGAGGCAGGCAGGCAGGCAGGCAGCGAGACAGAAATAGCTCGGGTGGCTGTTCCTACAGAGCACAATGGCAGATTCTGCCACGATGATTAGGATTGGCCCCCCTTTCCTCCGCTCAAACTCCACAGCAGCCTCAGCCTCAGCAGCAGCGGTGGAGCAGTGTGTGTGTGTGTGTGTGTGTGTGTGTGTGTGTGTGTGTGTGTGTGTGTGTGTGCTGGCTCAGGCTAAATATAGCCCGCCACTTGCTCGCTCGCTCGCTCAATCACGGGGCGATACTGTTGCTCATTTCCAAAGGCAATTAAACTGTGATGTTCAGGCTTTATGAGTGTCAGGATGTGATGAGATCATTTCAGAGGAAATGGATTCGCTGTGTTTTGCTCGTCTTCACATAGTTAGTTTGTACTCACAGTGGCTTTCATCTCTATGTTTGGAACATTTATGTTTGCACGTGTGAGTGAAACGTTGTGTCTCAAGATTCATTTTCACATTTGCAGATCACGATTTTCAACAACAGTTTAAACAATATCTTGAAATATGTTTTTCTATGCTGTTTGTATGTTAATGTTTTTTATGTGCATTTCACGCCCTCAGAGTTTGTGCGAATGATGTCTCGTTAAGGGATAGACCAAGAAAATGCTATCCCCACCCCCCCTCACCCCCACCCCACGAAACCAGGACCTCTGTCCTAAGATGCAAGGAAAAGGGAGGCGTATTAAGAGGGAGAAGCCGTGAGCCTTCTGAACCAAACGACTGTTGATCCCGCCAGTCTAAACTGAGGAGGTGGGAGTCATCATCTCCTAATATGACAGCATCCTTTCCCTCCCGACGCAACTACCACCTGCTCAAAGAGGCTCTGCGAGCAGCACAGTGACAGGGAACACAGTGGCTGTCTCACAACCTCAGAGCACGCCGCTCGACTTCCACCACACAAGGGATGCTTGTGTCATGAATCCCCACGCCACCACCCAAACTCCCCAACGCAACGTCTACCGACTGCTCGTCGGCTCCTGACTCAGCCACAGGATGGAACACTCTCACTGCCATTTCCTGACTCTTTTGCAACAAAGATTTACCGATATTTTTGGCGAATTGTTGGCCAATTATCATTCCTTCTTAATATATTCCATTTGGATATATTACAAAAAGATATAATTAGCAGAAATGCAATAGTGAGGTAATATCTATTTATGTACTGGCGAAAATGTTTATTTGTGTATGTGTGTGTGAGAGAGATGTATTGAGAGGAAGGGGGAGAAGGAGGGGGAGGATAAAAAGGGAAATTGGACCGAGGGGGTGTGCTGTTTTTTTCTGTCCCTCTGGAGAGCTGTCCAATATTACATGCTGTAATGGTAACTGGACACTGATAAGGTCTCATATCAGAACTTGTGATATTAAATATCATCTGAAATGCTGGAGAATCTTCTCTATAAACGCTAAGAACATTTGCACTACTGCACTTCTCTATAACTAATTTATTTTGTGTTTTCATTTGAGCGCACACATGCGTCCACTGGCATGAAACCTATATGAACATATCCACGTCTGTGAGGTCCGCTGTGTTCTCTGTGGAGTGTGCGGACCTCGTCTGCTCGTCGTCCTCCTTATTCTGACCATCTCCTGCATGAGTATCCGTGTTATCTTTAACGATGTAGCTAACGTAGAGAGCCATGGCGGGACTCGACTCATCTCGTCATCTGTCATATTTCATGTCCTGGGTGCTGTGTTATTCACTGACTGACTCTATGCCTGCTGAAGAAGTGCTGTACAGTAATTGGGAGCTGTGTGCCGTGCGCAACCAGGAAATCATGCAAAAATACATGTTTGATTCCAAAGGGGAGTAAGAACTACTACTGTGATGAAATATCAAGTGTCATTCTGTTCCATGACCATGTTATACTGTGTGTGTGTGTGTGTGTGTGTGTGTGTGTGTGTGTGTGTGTGTGTGTGTGTATGTTTGTATGTGTATGTGATATGTAAACTGAATAAAGACAAACTTTCTGTAAATGTATGTGTGTGCATGTGTGTGTGTGTGTGCGTGCGTACGTACGTGCGTGCGTGCGTGTGTGTGTGTGTGTGTGTGTGTGTGTGTGTGTGTGTGTGCGTGTGTGTGTGTGTGTGTAGAAGTTGGTCTTCTTGTGTGTGCTTGCTTTTATGGGTGTTGAATATGTGATTGCCTATTTTCAATCTTTTGTCTGAATTAAAGTTAATATGTTTAGATTCTATGCATGCCAAAAACAGCTATCTTTGTAGCAATATAATAGATTTGATTAAAGAGTCCGTTGGAGAGATACTGATCTGTGATCTGTGTGTTTATTTCTGTTGAAGGAGAACAATACACTCAGGGATTTAATGGACCATAACACAGCCAATCCCCATCTAACATACCTACCTTTGGCAACCAATCACAAAATATTGTGATTGTAATCCACAATGCAAGACAATGTTGAAAATGAATGAAATATCAAACCATTTAATACATTCAGGAGAATATGGGGATCTATAAACTATAGCACAGTCTTTTATAAAAAATAATCTGTGGGACATAATTACTCCCTTCACTTCTTATAGTCCTAGGACTTGATGTGAATGCCATTACCGTGCCAACAATAACAACAAGTCTGTAAAACACTATCTGTGTAACGGGTGCTTGTTAGACATCTTCTCTGCCAAGACAAGGCATGTCTCTCTATGCACACTGCATAAGACATGCACACTCAAGCATAAGACCCTTGGGTGATGCAGGCTAATGTTTGTGGGGTGTCGGGGGTGCACCCCTCTACTGGTTTAAGTGAAGAAACAGGATAGCCTAGGCCTCGGGTCAAGTGTGGACAATGGATCAGGACCAACACCCGCAGGCAGCCCTATCTGAGCAAGCACAGACAAGTGCTGGTGAGAACCTCACTGCCTCACTGTGTCAACATCGTCAAACAGAACAGAAAGTGTTCAAGTGTTGCATGAACATGAATCTGTGTGCTTCTGCCTCACCACAGCATGGAACAGGAGCACCTTCAGCTGGTAGACAATGGTCTTACACTTACACATACAGGGGGACAGTATGTCGAAACATATTATATGTGAGATGTAAAATATTAACAAGCCCTTTTATGGGATAATGCATGGGATCAGGGCCCATGCTCAATGAAAGCAGTCTTGTGAAGAGGCTACCTTTCAATAAATATTTTTCCATAACAAACAAGACAAAGGATAGGCCAGTATTTTTTTTTTTTTTTTATGGTAGGCTATGTGGAAAACTACAAGGCTATCAAATTGGTATTGTTGGCCTAGGCTATAGGCTACTGTAGAGAGATCCAATTGCTCATCTGAACTGAAGCGCAAGTTATGCAGAATAATAGTCAGAGGCTATTAAGGCTTGTAGGCTAGGTTTATGACATCAATTAAGTTATAAAACCTGTCAGGATTTAAAAGATATGGCTGGTGAATCTGCTAGACAACGTTAACAACTTCCTCCTTTTATCTATTCACTTTGCATTTGTCCATGTACGTGACTATCTTTGGACTAAGTTTTCTTTTTCTGTCTGGGGATGACGCTATTTTCATCCTAAGCATCCATAGGCCATCTTTGATACCGCTACCGCTGTCTCTTCTGCTGTCCCAAGTCTCACGACTGCGTTTGCAACCTTCGGAGATGTGGCGAATGGCTCTCTCCGCCAAAACCAGCATACGGTTATTGCATACGACTGCCTTAGTTAGATACCTATCATACACAAAAAATATGTAGCTCTGTATGGCTTTTCATTTCACGAACTCTCAGACTAATGTTCTCCAGGCTATACGTGTTGGTAAGTACCGTTGTATTTACCAAATGCTGTTTTTTGGCATACGAATTGGCAATTGTTGTATTACACGCTATGCTAGCCTCCATAGCCAGCTCCATAGCAAGCATATGAATGAAAATATATGCCATTTTGGGTAGCTAGCCAGCTAACACTTAGCTTAGCTTAGGCAATGGGTTAATTTTGCTTTCAAACACCGTTAAAGTTAGCACTTCACTACAACACATTTGTTAGAAGTAATGCCATCACTAGATGGTGAACATTTTGATGTTTGATGGATGATGTACTGACTTTGAGCGGCAAAACCAGATGTCAGCTACCATTTCCTTGAAAGTTAGCCAAAAAATCAGTAGCATTACGCCAATGTTATTGTTACACCATGTGCCCGGCATACGGCCAGCTAAGCTCATTTTGCCAACTAACGTTACCGTAAAGCTTTGGATATCAAGGATAACAATAACTTAGATCTAAATGTTACATTCAGTATGTTGTAAACGCATATATTGGTCATAACAACGACGTCATTACACGTTATTCATACAGACCACCAGGACGTAGGAGCCAGGTAACATTGTTTTGATATGACCTAATCAGGACTCTTATCACAATGATTCAGTTTTAAGTGTTGACGACTTGGACACAGTGCCAACAGTAGCTTCCAGCAGCCTGCTGCTTTGCTAACATGTAAAGTTAACATGCTGGTTAGAGCTGATGCTAATATGAAAGGAAACGTTTTGAGCATTGCTTGGCAGTGTCCAGGGTATTGTTGTTGATACATTTCCATTGATAGTGGACAGTGGACACCATGTTCTTTTCTGCAGAACATAATAATGCCATTGCTCAAACAGTTTCCCCATGCTTATCAAGGTAGGCTTGTCAGTCTTCTGCACTTTAAACCCATACCCCTCTCTCTTTCTCTTTCCATAACAGGCCTGAGAATCCCAATGATGATAAAGTAGGGGTAGGAACTGGGTTGTCGTATTGCTGGCCATCTGAAGAAGGCTTCTTTATAGAATTTCGATTGGACTTGGACGCCCTCTCCTCCGGTCCTGATCATAGCACCAGGCTTGGTGCCCACTCATGAGGGCTGAGTCTCAGCGTTGGCATCAGAGGCCAAGGAGCTTTTAAAGGTACGGGTGGACGACCAATCAGCCCCCCATCTTCCTCATCCTCTTCATCATCTCCCTGACCGTCAGCATCTCTCCTGCCGTCAGGTGTGTGTGAATCTGCCTTGAACCTGCCGTCAAGATGGCCTCCTACCTGGTGCCCTTCGACAGTCTGATTTGTATGCTGCTGGGCATCTCCTTCACCGTCTGGGTCACACTCCTCCTCGTCTTCATCATCGTGCCCGCCATCTTTGGGGTGTCCTTTGGCATACGACGCCTCTACATGAAGGCCCTGGTCAAGCTGTTTGAAGTAAGTGTGTGTGTGTGAGTGTGTGTACATGTGTCTCTGTTTGAACTGTATGCATGTTTTTTTTGTGTGTGTCAATAGACGGGCCTCATCATAGAAATGTAGGCTGTGCTTAGTACTTGAGTTATGTATTTACACAAAGAGAATGACGCACGCACGCACACACACACACACACACACACACACACACAGTGATATGCAACACATTTGCTTGGTTGTTTACACAAGCTGCTGATGAAGTTCTCTCCTAAAAGCCCTGCTCTGCTGAGAGTGAACTGTAGATAATCCATCACAGTTCACACAGTTCCCGTTCCTCTTTTGGTCGCTCTGTTTGTTTTGGCTCAATTAGCTGGTAAGAGCTCTTCTCGGGTGCATTTTTTTTTTAAATTATTTTTTTTAATCTATTATACTCTTTATTCTAATATTTTGAGATACTGGATTTTTGATTTCCTTGAGCTATAAGCAGTAATCATCAATATTAGAATGATCAAGATTAAAACAAAGAAAATGTTTGAAAAGGTTTGAAATATTTGAAATATTTCACTTGATTTGTAGCAAAATTATGCCATACAGTATTGTGAATGAGTGAGTGAGTGAGTGAGTGAGTGAGTGAGTGAGAGAGAGATTCAGTGAACTGTCACTAATTTTATACTGTCTGTGCGTGAGTGTGTGTGTGTGTGTGTGTGACCTTTAAAACCGCTTCTACATGTGAGCGTCCAATAGCACCCTCTCTGTATAAACGTGTGTGGCCATGTAGCCTGTGGTGTTATTCAAAACATAAGGCGATCAAGACAGACATTTATGTATGAGTGACCTTGGCCTCCAGCAATCAAGACAGACATTTATGTATGAGTGACCTAGGCCTGCAGCAATCAAGACAGACATTTATGTTTGAGTGACCTTGTCTATGGCACTGCTTGACTCTAGCAATACGAAAACAGCAACAACAGGAGCCCTCCCAATAGACACACTTATGTGTGATTGCACAGGCCTCCGTGCCATCCCCCTGACACTATGTGGGCCTCACTGTTATTGTGTCTGCTGAGACTGTTGGATTAGACCTTTCGTCTCTCTCTTCCTCCCTGTCGTTCTCCACCTAGAGGCATCCATGCCAGCTCAGCAGTTTGCTCCCCCCTCTCTCTCTCTCTCTCTCTCTTGCACACACACACTCACACACACCACACACACACGTGCACCCCTCGCTTGCCCAGAGCTATAAAAAGCGCACGATGAAAGCAGCGGAGCGAGAAGGAGACGGACACACAGAGGAGAGAACGCGTGAGCGAGCGAGCGAGCCCCTGAGTGGCCGTCCGACTCCTCCAGTCCTTTCTGTTTCTATTAAAGGCTTCGCCGGCCTCTGCTGCTGTTGTGCTGTGCCTGCCTCTGGTCCATTAAGGCCGTCTTGCTGAAATGAGACCCGGGCACACATCCAACACTCACATTTCACAAAGGAGGAGGAGGAGGAGGAGGAGGAGGAGGAGGAGGAGGACAACGTGCAATACACTTGTCCTGTTCTTTTTGGCAAGAAGTCTAGCGTAATCATATCACAGTTATATGACCGTACATCACAGGCCTCATGTTGAGCTGGTTGCTATATCGTGATGCTGCACAGTGAAAGGGTTGCAAGTCTTCCTTTCAAGGCATTCAGCAAGCATTGGTCAAATACGTTCTGTGCTACAATACAGGAACAACATGTCAGAGCAGCATTTGTTTCATCCAATTCTACTGAACGCATCGCACAACTTGATTCAGCCCGGTTGTGCAAGACCAAAGCCACAGGATGAATCGATAAGATCAGTGGCTGATCTTGATCCCTGTTTGTGTCTCTTGTATGACTTGGCTGCATGCTTTACCAGCCTATGTCTCTCATTCGATCATTGTGTGTGTGTGTGTGTGTGTGTGTGTGTGTGTGTGTGTGTGTGTGTGTGTGTGTGTGTGTGTGTGTGTGTGTGTGTGTGTGTGTGTGTGTGTGTGTGTGTGTGTGTGTGTGTGTGTGTGTGTGTGTGTGTGTGTGTGTGTGTGTGTGTGTGTGTGTGTGTGTGTGCAGTGTTTCCCACATAATTGAATTCTATTTGTGGAGGTAGTGTGTTTGTGCGCAAATTTGTTTCAAATTTTCGCAAAGTACTTATGATGCTAACTGGATTTAATTGCGATTTAGCCAGTCGTCAACAACAACAATCCTTGCTGGATTTTTAAAAATGTATTCTTTAAACGTGCATGCATGTTTGTTGAGGAATAGATGGGCTGCACAAAGGTGTGCATAGCTTACAATGAATTTAGTTCATCTAGTTTAAGTAGTACAACATAAAATCATTGTGTGGTGGTCAGTGTTGATATTGTGGTGGGCCGCCACAAATAAGTCAATGTATGGGAAACACTGGTGTGTGTGTGATGGGCGATGGGCACAGACAGGCAGTCTCTGTTACTGTGAGCGTTGAGGCCAGCTGCCCATTCAGGCTAAAAACTACCAGTAGGCCAGTATCTCCACACAGACAGGCATATGCGTACTCACACAAACACACACACTCACAGGCACATGCATACTCTCACAAACACGCACACACACAGACAACACAGACAGACTCATGCATACAAAAACACACACTCACTCAACACACACACACACACACACACACACACATTTACTCAAACACACACACACACACACACACACACAAACACTCATATCAAGGACACTCATGCCACAGTGTCGGCAATAAGCGCAGCAGCAAAATAATTTCAGCACATCTCCATTTAGCTGCTCCATGAATGGGTACCAGACCTCATCAAAGCTAAGCGTGTATGGACCAGAAAGATATTCAGAAGCCAGACTTCTAAATTAGCAGCACATCTATTTATAGAGAGTGTGTGTGTGTGTGTGTGTGTGTGTGTGTGTGTGTGTGTGTGTGTGTGTGTGTGTGTGTGTGTGTGTGTGTGTGTGTGTGTGTGTGTGTGTGTGTGTGTGTGTGTGTGTGTGTGTGTGTGTGTGTGTGTGTGTGTGTGTGTGTGTGTGTGTGTGTGTGTGAGAGAGAGTGAGAGAGAGAGAGAGAGAGAGAGTGTGTGTGCGTGTGCTTGTAAATCTATTTGCAATGGGCTTCATTCTGAGATCAGGCAGAAAATGATATCTGTTTCCTCTGGTTGTGAACTCTTCTAGAGGTCGGATCATCGGCCCTGGAGCTTCATCATACTGTACGTCCTCTCATGTTGATGCCGTTAAATCACACTCACTGTGATGCCGTTGACCCTGCTGTTTTGTGCAGGCACACACATCACTCACACACACTCATACATCACACACACACACACACACACACACACACGCACACACACACACTAGTGCCATTGACCCTGCCGTTTTGTGCACAGTGCACACACACACACACACACACACACACACACACACACACACACACACACACACACGCCATACACACATCACACACACACACACATCAAACACACCCACTCTGGCATTTTATGCAGACAGGGTTTGAGTAAGCATCACATCTGGCCAGTTGACACCTACAAATCCTCCTGACAGTAAGGGAGTTAGTCCTCCCTAATGGGCTGCACAGAAACTCAGATGTAGTAGGGGGAGTGGATTGTGTTGGCTTAAGTACACCAATAAGCTTCAGCCGAGAGAGAGAGAGAGAGTCTGTGTGTCTGAAGACTATTTGTTTTATGTTGCAATGAGTGTGTGAGTGAGTGAATTCTGACAGTGTGTTTTTTTCAGTGTGTATTACCTCCTAAGTGCCAGTGTGTTTTGTGGCCAGAATGTAAATTAGTTGTGTGTGTTTTGCGGTCTTAGTGTAAATTAATTGTGTTTATACCACTGCTTGGTCAAATTTCCTATTGTGATGCGCTATTTGGAACGTGCATTATTTTTCTATATACCGCACGGCTATGAAGTAGTTCGTTTTTTTGGGCTTATTACACTTGAATATCAATTCGCCAATGTGAATGTAACGGTAAAAACAGCAACGTTGTATCTAAGACAGCGGCAATATAAATGAAAATGATAGTAGCAGTGGTATAAGCGGGATAATCAACTCCGCGCCCTGTGCGTTTATAGGAAAATAATGCACTTATCGAAGTGTAAAGTCCCCTCCGCCTGCGGCGTCGGGTCCTTATTACCACTTCGAACGTGCATTATTTTCCTATAAACGCACGGCGCGTCGTTGATTATCCCTTACGTGTGTGTGTGTGTGTGTTGTGTGTGATTTTGTGGTCAGAGCGTAAAATAATTGTGTGTGTGTGTGTGTGTGTGTGTGTTTGTTGTGTCCTCAGTGGGCCACTCTGCGTATGGAGAGGAGAGCCAGAGAGAAGAACCAGGAACTCTACAAACCCTACAGCAATGGTGAGTCCCACTCACTCCTAAGCACACACACACACACACACATGCACAAATACACACGCACAGATCCACAACTATGCAGCAAAACTCACACAAACACGCAACAGGTCAGTATTCATTCTCACACACACAAGAAAGCACTAGTGAGCACACACACACACACACTCAGCAACACACAATGGGCCAGCAGACGGAGATTCTGGGAAATTCGCCTGCTTTATTAATTCCAGATTCATGAAGTGAAAGCTCTGTGACACATTTAGTTTTATTTGTTTTGTTTGTTTTTTTGTTTTCTTTTGTTCTCGTAGCCAGCTGATTCAAATTTGCACTCTTTGCCTGGTGCCATTAAAAGAGCT
>NC_085007.1:4739303-4759303 GCF_963854185.1 Sardina pilchardus | reverse complement strand
TATTTCCTCCATTGAAATGACTGTTTACTCTGTTTACGCTTGTTTACCCATGTTACCTGCAACAATTGGAAACATAAGAATCATTGGAATCAAAGTACTGGGAAAAAAGGCAAAGTGTTTCCAGAGCTGTAGTTGCAATGAGGGCTAGTTGGATCAGCTTTTGAGCTCAGAAGAGCAACCTGTCGCCAAGATGGAGGACTACTGTATTTGGAGTTCTAATGACCTTTGACCCCCGACAGTGAGAACAAGCCGAAGAACGGAGGCATCTGTGTGGCCAATCACACCTCTCCCATCGATGTCATCATTTTGGCAAGCGACGGCTGCTATGCAATGGTGCGTACGTGTGTGTGTGTGTGTGTGTGTGTGTGTGTGTGTGTGTGTGTTTGGGTGTGTGTGTGGGGGGGGGACTCTTGACTTTGATCACAGCTGTACATATTTGTATAAAATCTGACTGCATTGGTGTATACTGGCTATCACCAAACCAATGAAGGATTGATAGACAAGCAAATTCAAATACGACTACAAATGTGTCTGCTTTCACTCTGTCAAGCACTGATTATGGCTACTACTGACTATTGATTATGGCTACTATTGACTATTGATTATGGCTACTACTGACTATTGATTATGGCTACTACTGACTGTATTGTTCTTGATTGTGTGTGTGTTCTCGTACCTTTTGTGTAGGTTGGCCAGGTGCATGGTGGCCTGATCGGGATCATCCAGAGATCCATGGTCAAGGCTTGTCCTCATGTGTGGTTTGAGCGCTCTGAAGTGAAAGACCGCCACCTGGTGGCCAAAAGGTAACACTACAGCTAAAAATCTTTTTTGTTGGAGCATGGTTGAGGAGGATGGTTATTTGAGCGTTTGACAAATAAAATATCCTCTTTGGCACCCCATTTCATAAAACAGCCAATCATATTTCACGATTTCACAGAATATTCGATTAGTGAATGATTTACTGCTATTTGAACGATGTGCGAGTACTGGACTCACAGACTTTGATTGAGAAATTCATGAGGGCTAAGGAGTGTCCCAATGTCAAATTTCAAAGGGTGTGAGGGTTTGAGTGCACACTTACCAGAGCCCTTTCCGTGTGTCTGCATTGGTGCAGACTTCACCAAAGGGTGTTACCCACAGTTCAAGGTGTTGTGACATTTACATTGTTGAACATCGCCAAGGTAGATGTGATGTCGTGAAGTGCTGTCCCAATCCCATGAATACCTATCTGAGCCCATGTGGCCTCACACACTCACACACTCACACACTCACTCACTCCGCATCTGAGATCAGTTAAGTCTGTGAGTCTTTAGTCCTTAGTCCTCAGGGCTCACTTTGGGACTCAGCCATTGTATTCTGGCAGTGAGGAGTAGTTGGCACTCATGCATGCGTAGGAAGACCAAAGTCTACAGAAACATCACAGAGCTGTAAAGCTGGGAAAGTAATATTGTGAGTGCTGAAGACAAGAGCCACATCCTGCAGCGGTAAGGAGTGTGTGTGTTGTGTCCAGACGCAGGGCACTGATCCAGCATGCACCTCTTCTCTCTGTCTGTCTCTCAGGCTGAGTGACCACATCGCTGACAAGACCAAGCTGCCCATCCTAATCTTCCCAGAGGGTGAGTGTGTGTGTGTGTGTGTGTGTGTGTGTGTGTGTAGCTGCTCATCCTCATCTTCCCAGAGGATGCATGTGTGTGTGTGTAGAGCTGCCCATCCTCATCTTCCCAGAATGTGTGAGTGTGTGAGTGTGAGTGTAGAGCTGCCCATCCTCATCTTCCCAGAATGTGTGAGAGTGTGAGTGTAGAGCTGCCCATCCTCATCTTCCCAGAGTGTATATATGTGTGTGTGTGTGTGTGTGTGTGTGTGTGTGTGTGTGTGTGTGTGTGTGTGTGTGTGTGTGTGTGTGTGTGTGTCCAGAGTTTCCCATCCTCATCTTCCCAGAGGGTGTGTGTGTGTGTGTAGAGCTGCCTATCCTCATCTTCCCAGAGTGTGTCTGTATGTGTGTGTCCAGAGCTTCCCATCCTCATCTTCCCAGAGGGTGCGTGCGTGCGTGCGTGCGTGTGTTCGTGTGTAGAGCTGCCCATCCTCAACTTCCCTGTGTGTGTGTGTGTGTGTGTGTGTGTGTGTGTGTGTGTGTGAGTAGCTCCCGGCCTCCACTCCCCCCAGAGCTCCTCAGCCGAGGCGACAGCTGAACACAGCAGCCAGATCATATGAGCAGAATCTGCCCCCATCTGGTAGATTCAGGCCATTACATGGTCTGAGGCATGCTAGGAAGTGAGGTCATTGGCTTACCCAGGTAACTTTGGGAGAAAACACTGATGTACTAAAGCACTCTTTCAAAGTTTAAGAAAGGAGTAGATCCTGTGCGCTTCTGCAAACTGGTGCATCCACGGCAGGGGACGAGCTGATCAAACTGAGGGGGGACACCGGAGCACCACAGACTTCATTTGCGTGTGTGTGCGTGTGCGTGTGCGTGTGCGTGTGCGTGTGCGTGTGTGTGTGTATGTGTCATTTTTTTTTGCAGTGGTGCACAGCAAAAAGACTAAAGTTTCCATATTGATTACATCTTCGTCACACACTCTTTTAAAGATCTAGTGGTTTCTCTCGAATTAATCTTGCTTTGCCTGGCAGAACTATGTCTGTGTCAGGGCCAGTTCATGCCAGAACTTCATCAGTGCCAGCTGGGGTCCAGCTGTGTGGTGTGATAGGTGGGAGGGGCGGACATGGGGCAGTGTGTGTTCTTGTGTTGTTGTAGTGTGACGACTGTCTCCTTCACCCCTCGTCTCGGCAGGCACCTGCATCAACAACACCTCTGTCATGATGTTCAAGAAGGGCAGCTTTGAGATCAACTGTGTCGTCTACCCCGTGGCCATCAAGGTAGGGGCATTGAGAGGCCAACAGTGTGTGTGTGTGTGTGTGTGTGTGTGTGTGTGTGTGTGTGTGTGTGTGTGTGATCAACTGTCGTCTACCCCTTGACTATCAAGGTGAGGGTACTGAGAGGCCAACAGTCTAGAGGAATATCACTGAAATCACTCATCCCTGGGTTCACTGGTGTTATGGAAATATGTGTGTGTGTGTGTGTGTGTGTGTACTCATGTAGTTTTGTGGAGCAACAGTAACATCACAGACTGACAATAGGTCGACCCGGTTTCATTTCCCGTCGTTGTGATGTTGCTGTCGTTAGGATGAAAACGTCTCCCAATTGTCAGTGAACTTTAAATGCAACCTTAAACCTTATATATAAAATGGGTATGAGAGCAATGAAACATTAATCGGTCCATGAATAGCTTAGCCTGTCTCAGCTGTCTCGATCGTACATCATCTCTGTCTCCTCAAATCTTTTATTCACTCTCTCTCGCTTTTTCACCCTCATTCTCTCTCTTCCCCCAACTCAACCCTTCTCTCTCTCTCTCTCTCTCTCTCTCTCTCTCTCTCTCTCTCTCTCCCTCTCCCTCTCCCTCTCCCTCTCCCTCTCCCTCTCCCTCTCTCTCTCTCTCTCTCTCTCTCTCTCTCTCTCTCTCTCTCTCTTCCTGTAGTATGATCCTCGTTTCGGGGATGCCTTCTGGAACAGCAGTAAGTTTGGGATGGTCACCTACCTCCTGCACATGATGAGCAGCTGGGCTATCGTCTGCAGCGTGTGGTACCTGCCCCCCATGTGGAGAGAGGTAACACATACACACACACACACACACACACACACACATACACACACACACACACCTCTCTGTCTCTTGCTCTCCTTCCCCCTGTCTCTCTCACATATATATAAACACTCCCTTAGACACACATACAGTATACACACACACACACACACACACACACAGACACACACACGCTCTGTCTCTGTCTCTTGCTCGCCTTCCCCCTGTCTCTCTCACATATACAGTATATAAACACTCCCTTAGACACACATACAGTATACACACAAGCTCACACATTCAAGTATGTATATTTCTACACTGTACAGACATAAGCATAAGTGTTCAATAAACAAAAGTGTTAACCTACATAAACACAGCTGTTACCCTCTGTTGTGCTGTCCTGTCCTGTCTTCACTGCATTTAGAAACTGTCAGTGCGCCCTCCGTTGTCATTCCTGTTCCTCTGTGCTGTTCCTGCGTGCTGTTCCTCTTTGCTGCTAATTTAGCACTGTGTGCTGTTCCTCTGTGCAGCTAGTTTACTTTAGCACTATGTGCTGTTCCTCTGTGCTGCTAGTTTAGCACTGTGTGCTGTTCCTCTGTGCAGCTAGTTTAATTTAGCACTGTGTGCTGTTCCTCTGTGCAGCTAGTTTACTTTAGCACTATGTGCTGTTCCTGTGTGCTGTTCCTCTGTGCAGCTAGTTTACTTTAGCACTATGTGCTGTTCCTGTGTGCTGTTCCTCTGTGCAGCTAGTTTACTTTAGCACTGTGTGCTGTTCCTCTGTGCAGCTAGTTTACTTTAGCACTGTGTGCTGTTCCTCTGTGCAGCTAGTTTACTTTAGCACTGTGTGCTGTTCCTCTGTGCAGCTAGTTTACTTTAGCACTATGTGCTGTTCCTGTGTGCTGTTCCTCTGTGCAGCTAGTTTACTTTAGCACTATGTGCTGTTCCTGTGTGCTGTTCCTCTGTGCAGCTAGTTTACTTTAGCACTATGTGCTGTTCCTCTGTGCTGTTCCTGTGGGCTGTTCCTCTGTGCAGCTAGTTTACTTTAGCACTATGTGCTGTTCCTCTGTGCTGTTCCTGTGGGCTGTTCCTCTGTGCTGCTAGTTTAGTTTAGCACTATGTGCTGTTGCACTGTGCTGCTAGTTTAGTTTAGTGCTACAGTATGTGCTGTTCCTCTGTCAGTATGTGCTGTTCCTCTGTGCTGCTAGTTTAGTTTAGCGCTATTTGCTGTTCCTCTGTGTTGCTAGTTTAGTTTAGCGCTATTTGCTGTTCCTCTGTGCTTCTAGTTGTGCTTGCATTGTGTTCTGTTCCTCTGTGCTGCTAGTTTAGCACTATATGCTGTTTCTCTGTTCTGCTAGTTTAGTTTAGCACTATGTGCTGTTCCTCTGTGCTGCTAGTTTAGTTTAGCACTGTGTGCTGTTCCTCTGTGCTGCTTGGTTAGCATTGCGTGCTGTTCCTCTGTGCTGCTAGTGTAGTTTACCACCCCAAACTCTCCTCTCAACAGGAGGGTGAAGACGCGGCTCAGTTTGCCAATCGGGTCAAAGCGGCCATTGCCAGGAAAGGAGGACTGGTGGACCTCCTCTGGTAAGTGCACCTTCAAAAAGCCCTTTCACATGAAACTCATACATGCATCAGAGGAAAATAACACTCAGCCTTCTGTAAGGGTAAAATGAGAGTGAAGTGTGTGTGTGTGTGTGTGTGTGTGTGTGTGTGTGTGTGTGTGTGTGTGTGTGTGTGTGTGTGTGTGTGTGTGTGTGTGTGTGTGTGTGTGTGTGTGTCTGTGTGTCTGTGTGTCTGTGTCTGTGTGTCTTCTACTTCTGTGTCTTAATGTGTATTCATGTGTGTGTGTGTTGCAGGGATGGCGGTCTGAAGAGGCAGAAGGTGAAGGAAGCTTACCGGGAAGAGCAGCAGAAACTCTACAGTAAAGTGCTGGTGGGCGACCAGGAGGGCGGCGCTACGGAGGAGGAGCAGCAGTGCCAGTGTGACCTCAGCGAGCCTGAGGAGGAGCACCAGTGCCCATACGAGCAGGACCGCTCGGCAGAGCACCAGGGGCATTCGCCTGGCACCGTGGAGGAAAACGGGCACTATTGCGAGCGCGTTGGCGTTGTTGAGGCTGATGGGCGTCATGGCGACCAGGCTGCCACTGATGAGGTGGATGGGCATGATGGTGACCAGGCTGGCACTGTTGAGATCGATGGGCGTCATGGCGACCAGGCTGCCACTGATGAGGTGGATGGGCACGATGGTGACCAGACTGGCACTGTTGAGATCGATGGGCGTCATGGCGACCAGGCTGCCACTGATGAGGTGGATGGGCACCATGGTGACCAGGCTGGCGCTGTTGAGGTGGATGGGCGCCATGGTGACCAGGCTGGCGCTGTTGAAGTTGATGGGCATTCTTATGACCACTCTGGCACTATGCAGGACCATGGGCGCCTCTGCGATCAGACTGGCAGTGTCGATGACAACGATGATGGTAGTGGGCACTCTAGCCACCTGACTGGCGGTGTGCCGGACGATGGGCACTTGCGTAAACGGACTGGCATCCGGGAGGATCCTGGGTGCTCCTGAGACCGAGCCAGCGGGCACTGCTGTCGAGGTTGCCACTGTGCCAATGACTCTAAATGCCAGCGGACTGGTGCCTGCACCCCCAGGAGTGGGGAAAAGAGGGGGCCCACAGCGAGCCTAGCCCAGAATGGAGCCCCTGTGCTGGGCATTGCTGTGTGGAAGTGCCCCCAACAAGAGACTGGAGCCTGCTGGAGCTCTGTCTCTCTGCTGTCTTAAGTTCTCACGGGTCTCCTGATAGCATTAGAAGGAGTTGTTTTTGATTGTTTGTTTAGGTTTTTTTTTTTTTTTTTTTAATTATTATTATTATTATTAGGATTTTGCACACTTTGCACGATAAGCACAGGTATTAGTTGATTTTATTGAAGTTGTTCCGTAACATTTCAACTGAAGAATTAGTTTTATTTTTGTGATATTCTGACTACGTTTAAACTTTGTTCACAGGTGTTGAGGTCTACTGTTCTGCATGTTCAGGAGCAGGGGGTGTGTGATTGGGAAGAAGGGGTGTGCTCAGCACAAAGAGTGAAAGAAAGAAAGAAAGAAAGAAAGGGAGATATGAAATAATGAATGAAGACTGATAAAAAGAGGACAAAAAGAGATGATAAAAGATTACTTGGCCAGTCAGAGTTGACCTTTGAAACACAGTAACTGCTCTAATGTGCAGGGTGTTTGTTTTATTTTTTATT
Organism: Sardina pilchardus; assembly: GCF_963854185.1. Classification (NCBI taxonomy): domain Eukaryota; kingdom Metazoa; phylum Chordata; class Actinopteri; order Clupeiformes; family Clupeidae; genus Sardina; species Sardina pilchardus. The sequence continues at coordinate 4,752,417 of NC_085007.1, read as the reverse complement.
TAATTGTTTTTTAAATAAAAACACATCGTGTGCTCTTTTTAAGTCTTTATCTGTGTGCCTTGGTCCTTTTGCTGAAGTGTTATTTTTCGTTGTTTTTAACCTCTTCATTGAAAAATCATTGACAAGCAAAGTTACATGCTTCAGTTCGCCTTTATCCAGTGAATTACATGTCATTCTTCCATTCTCATAATTGGTTTGCAATTATGAGAATAGAGATACATTAAAATGCGGCAGACATTTGTGATGACTTCATTGTTGCTTCCTGTGATTGTTAACAGTTTTATAACGACCAATTTGAATTGGATGAATATAAAAGCTCAAAGAAAACACATGCGCCACATTCCTGGCTCTAAGTGTAGCAATATGGCACTAATCTGACTTTGTATAGCCCCCTGGATGTGTGTGTGTGCGTGTGCGTGTGTGTGTGTGTGTGTGTGTAACATCCTGGATAAGTGTTCAGCAGAGGTGAAGACAGGCCTGCTCATATCCGAATGAAACTCCAGTGCATGGGTATGGGCGTGAGTCCTGCCCTTAATTCACCTCTGTGTCTGAAAGGGGACCTATGCGGAAGGTATGCTGATGTGATAGGAGAGTATACTGTGTGTGTGTGTGTTTATGTGTTTATACACATGAACTCTACAGGGTGTGGAGACGCAGAGGCATCCGGAGATCTCTTGAGGAAATTCTCTGATGTCCAAGATGATGTCTGCACACGGCTGATCTGCACGTCTAGAGGAAGACTGCCTGCTCTGACACAGGTCCCAGTACAGGAAAGTGTGTGTGTGTGTGTGTGTGTGTGTGTGTGTGTGTGTGTGTGTGTGTGTGTGTGTGTGTGTGTGTGTGACTCCAACGGTCTTGTGATGCACAGGGAATGAATAACAAAGAAACAGGCTCTGTTGGAGAGAAACATGTTAAGAATGGCATGATTGTGTGTGTTGGATATGGGCCTTTCATCCTGTGTGTGTGTGTGTGTGTGTGTGTTTCTCTATATCTGTGTATCCCTTTGTGTGGGCGTATAGAAGGAGCCTATCACTTCCTTGGGCTGTTCCCACTCCTATCTGCAGATATTGTAGATTGTGCTCTGCTTTCCCATCATGAGTGTGTACATAAGTCACTTACAGTATGTAGCACACAAAGGCCTAAGCTCCTTACCAGGGTGGGACCATGTCATTTAATACCCAACAACATCATATCATCACGTCAGGCCAACACGGCTATTACGCAGGCATGATTTGGGGGGGGTTGCGTATCTACATTTACAAATAGGGCAGCGCTGATAAGGAGAGAAAAAAAAAACCTCCTTTGTTTGACATCTTCTGAAGGAATAGACACATCTCATGCAAGAACAAGAGTCTTTCTAGGTCGTCAGTTGTTTTACCCACAAACACACACACACACACACACACACACACACACACACACACACACACACAGAAGGAACAGTATTAACATGACTGTGATTGCTGCCAAGGCTGCGTGTGTGCGTGTGTGTGTGCGTGTGCGACAGAATGGGTCATTGGAGTAGATAGATCCTTTGTCTTTAATTTGAAAAACAATAGTCTGAACAAATCAAAACCTCAGTCTCTCTTTGCTCGCATCTTTATGAAAAGACATTAATGGGCTGTGTGCTTGTGTTCCTGTGGCCCATTCTGTTGGAGGCCTGTCAGGAGAGACAAATGAAAAATGGATTTGATTAGAATTTCAAACCGGCCCTTGAATGCCAGAAGTCTGATGTCATGAGGAGAGATGTAAAAGTCCCACTTCAGAAAGTGAAGGTCCTGCCATGTATTGGTTCTTCTACCTGTGCATTTTTACATGTGATTCCTCTAATTAGCTGATCTATCTAAGAGTAATGTCAGCTGATTAAGTGAATGGTTGGGACAAAAACGTGGCAGGACTTTTACACCACTGGGGTGTGTTTCCCAAAACCATAGTTGCTCACCTGTTAGTTAAACTTAGTTAACTTGTTTAGCAATGATGGTTTTGGGAAACGCACACCTGGTTATGAGGGAGTCCTCCGTTGGGGGCATGAGAGAGGTTTTGGGTCAGGAGTGCTGAGAGTCTTCTTTCATGGCACCCTTTCCAGATAGCACCAGTTCGACTTGGCCGTGTGAGAGATCTGTGTGCAAAGTCAGGTCAGTGGCGGCCATTTGCAGAGCTGACCGTTGGACGGATGGAGACCTGAGGCTCCTTCCGTGACGTTGCAGTAACCTTTGAACCTGATCGTCATCGCTGTTGGGGTCCAGTGGTTTGTCATAGTCCCCGTCCAGTGGAGGTCCGTCCTGAACAGGTTTGACTCGTGTTCTCCCCAGTTCTGACCCGACTGTCTTTCTCCACTTAGTCCGGCGGTTCTGGAACCACACCTGTACGTGAAGATACAAAGTGGATCTTATGGGACCACACCTTTAAAGATACAAAGTGGATCTTATGGGACCACAGCTTTAAAGGGACACTTCACTGATTATCATCATGCTTTGTATCTTTAGAAAACCAGTTATGTTTCTGAATGGTCGTGCATCATTCCCTCAGTTTGCTTTGAGATGGGAGAAATACGTTTCCTAATTGTTTCCTTCAAGTTCAAACAGTTTTCCCTCAGTTGCTTTCTCCATTTCCTTCCTTTTTCTTGGATAAACATTCACTTATATCTGAGCCCAAACTTCTGATCAGCATGTACATGAACCGAACCAGGAGACAAACTTGAAGTTGACATACAATGTTAAAGACTTCCTGATGTGTGTAACATTGAGTGATTGGTGATAAAACACTATGCAATGCAATCTTTTCTGTGCAGCCTGTGGTCACCTGAGCTCACCTTCACCTGAGAGTCTGTCATGGCAAGAGAGAGCGCCAGCCGTTGTTTCTCCGTGGAGGACAGGTATTTGTTCTTTTCGAAAGCCTTCTCCAGGGCGAATATCTGGTAGCCACTAAAAGTAGGTCTGCTGTGCTTCCTCAGGTGTGATTTCTTGTCTGGCCCTGAAACACAGAACAGGATTAACACCCTCCTTTCTCCATGGGATATCACTGTTATAGCTGTATCTTTCATTTTTTAATAGTTCTACCTTGTGTCTTTTTTGTTTTCTTTTTAATTGTTATGTACTTTTAGTTTTTAAACTATTTTTAACTGTGGCTCGTTTATGCTTTATTTGCTGTCTCTCTGTGCTTTTCTTTCTGTAAAGCGCGTTGAATGACCCCCGTGTTTGAAATGAGCTATAGACATAAACCTGGTTGACTTGAAAGGAATTTTAGTTCAACTGCTCAAGAGAGAAACACAGTTTCTCACAATTTTGTCGGCAAAATGCTGTGAAAAGCTCATATTTACTCAGAAGCATCTATCATTCAGTATCTCCCACACGTTTCTCATCTGGCCTGTTCTTATACCTTTAACATTACATATGCTCATACAGTATGTGTGCGTATAGGACCCAGCACCATGTTACTGAGTGTGAGCAGAGAGGTTATATTATAGGACCCAGCACCATGTTACTGAGTGTGAGCAGAGAGGTTATATTATAGGATCCCAGCACCATGTTACTGAGTACGAGTAGAGTAGTACTGAATACCAGAGGTGGAAAAGTCCACCTTCAGAAAATACTGTAGAAGTCCAACCACAGATCTGTGCCAACCATTCACTTAAACCAGCTGATTCTAATTAGCACAACTCTTCAGCCAGTTAGAGCAGCTAATTGATGAGATCACCTGTGTTAAGTGCACAGGTAGAACCAATTAGCCCTTTTCACGGTGATGTCAGACGAAGCATTGCTGGGTATCCTCCGGCATGTCCAGCCGCCAAATACTACAGAAGAAGAAGAAGTATTCATGGGTTTCATCAGGTCCCTTTCCACAGGTGTATACAATCAAGCACCATGCAGTCTGCATTGATATTCAAGGTGCTTGATTGTATACATCTGTGGAAAGGGACCTGATGAAACCCATGAATACTTCTTCTTCTGTAGTATTTGGCGGCTGGACATGCCGGAGGATACCCAGCAACGCTTCGTCTGACATCACGTGAAAAGGGCTAATACTAAAATGTTGCTGAGTGGCACTTGCCTTCTCCCTGCTGCGCTCCTCTCCACAGCCCCGCGGCGTCATGCGTATTCCTCCCCTGGGTCCTAAAGTCCCCCTGCCCGAGGTCAGCAGCAGCGCCACCACAGGGTCGTGAGACTCCCTGGAGACTTGAGGCGGTAGTGTCAGCGCGGGTACCGAACGCCGACGGGGAGCCGAGTCCTGGGTATAGAAACGCTGTGCCCACGTGGGTGAGGATGCCGCTGCCCACAGCCCAGTGCCCATCGCTGTGCCCTCTGGCCTTGTAGAGACAGCTGGCAGACGCCGGAGGTGGAGGTGGAGGGCACAGGTGCTGCCGCGGGCAGTGCCCCTGGGGGAGGACGTCTCCGTACCCCCCCACCGAGAGGAACGAAGCAGGAACGGAGTGATCCATCAACGAGGCCTCCCCACCTGCCTTAGAGATCGTCCATATCGGTGGCAACACCGCTGCAGTCTCTGTAGGTGTTATACAGGTGACCGTGTTCTGAGTCCCTCCATAGTCATGTCTGAACAGAGGTGTGTGTGTGTGTCTGGGTCTAAGTCAGCAGCTCCCATCTGCATGTGTGTGTGTGTGTGTGTCAGCGTCTCCTCCTCCAGAGTAGTTCTCCTATAGTGCGGAGTCATGCTGTGGTCAGGGGAAACGTGAGGATGGTTGGCTGACTTTTCTGATTTGTGGGTTTCCTGCTGCTGACTGACAGCGACACAAAGGGCATGGCTGACTCCGCCCATCCACACACACACACACACACGCCTTGCGTTTTATCTTTAGCCCAGATAACGGCACCTGACCTGGGCCGGAATCGGCCCGAATCTGAGCCAAACCTGGGTGGTGCCGTTTGAGGGCGGTGTCACCTGTGCACATGTGGGCATCAATCTGCTGGGACGCTTGCCGACTGGGAGAAAAAGAAGCTGAGAGGAACACGGGTGTTGCACAGTGGTGCAACAGCTCTCAGTTCCTTCCTGTTCTGGTCAGGTTAAAGAGACCCTATGCAACTTTTTCATAGTCATAAAATCGCTTAGAAATCGTTGTTTTGCTTGACTGACCAGTTTTATCGAAAACAGTAATTTTCCTCCCGCCCCCAGTGTCCCTATCAGCTATTGCAACCTTGCAGTTTGTTCAGGAGGCGATCGCTCCTTGTTTACATCTGGAAGGCTGAGACGCGTAAGGAACAAGAAGAACCACGCTTGGAAAATAATGCACTTATCGAAGTGTAAAGTCCCCTCCGCCTGCGGAGTCGGGTCCTTATTACCACTTCGAACTAGGGTTGGGACTTTAGATGAATTTTCATGTTCGACTAATCATAACGTTATTGAACAATGAATCGATTATTTGCTAAATCATGACGTCACATGGCATTCAGAGCCGTGTAAACATTTGCCCCCACCCATCACTCCCACATGTACAACACGCACACAATTGATATTAACGATGATATTAAAAAAAAAACCTTTATCAAGAAATAAGTTGTTTATAACAAGTTGTAAACTTTATTTTACAGGGCATTATGCCATCCGACGTAGGTCCAATTTGAACATGTAGGCTAGCGATTGCAATGCTCACTGGTCATCGCCGGTTATGGTTTCGTTTATGGTCGGATGAACATTTTGTTACCTTGCCGGTCGGCCCGATATCTTTCACTTGCCGGCAGCTTGCGAGGTAATCGTTCAAACACGGGTTATCCTAGTGGTATATTAGCCTGGTCCTAACCATCCCATAATACTACCATTTCATTTCGTATTATGGTCTGGAATTTCTTTGCTCTGAAGCGCTTGCAGGAAGCGGGAAGTAACGCCCAGTTCTGGTTTGAATTGATTGGACAGCTCTCACCCAATCGGCGATAGTTACTCATAACAACATAGCACAGGCGTTTAACGTCATCGTCACGAGCGCCCTCCCCCTTTCGCCCCCACCAACCCGTCTCTTCGTTTATTGGCTGCTTTCTGGAGGGGGGGCGTTCTGTTACAATTCTACCGAGCAGAATGCTCCACAGAGGAGCATGGCCAGACTCGTAGTGGAGGCAATCCTTGGCCGGAAGTACGTGGATGGCTCGCGAGGCTAGTGGTATATTGGTGATGAAATAATTAAGAGGCTTGATGTCTCGGAATACCGGTTTAATAGGCTTCTTTTCGTTTAACATGGAAATGCTTCACAAAACAGTTCTCCTGCATTCATTAACATAACACACACTTCTCTAACTCTCGCACTTCACGTTGTTCTAACCACAACACTTCCTGCTTACGTTTTACTAGGTACCCCGTTCCCATGAGCCCCTAAATAAAGAAGAGGTCCAGCACTTTTCCTCGCTCGCTTCGTCTGCTTGTTTTTGTCATGCGCGCAAAATAGGCTACCGGAAAATGTTGCTGTTCTCATATTGCGTGAGACTAAAACGATTATTCATTAGGCATTTATTTTAGTCGAATAAATCCTTAACAAACATTATTCGATATTCGATTATTCATTAACAACCCTACTTCGAACGTGCATTATTTTCCTAGAAACGCACGGCGCGTCGTTGATTATCCCTTACATAGTTATCTTTATTGTTCTTGGTGTGAATGGCCCTTAATAGCCACCTGCTGGACAGTACAGGAAACATGTTGTTCACTGTCAGTAGATTGTCAATTCAAACAGTTCCTACGTTGAAGTGTTTCAGATATGGCTGCATGTGATTCAGACATAAACACCACAGGAATAACAGGCATACTTGCATGTTTCTATGCGTCTGTCACCGTGACACGCTTTGCTGTTTTGTTTATTTCTGGTCGAAGGCCAATCAGTCGTGTACATCTTGTCCAGATGTTGTTGGGTGGAGTCTCTAACCCCACCGTAAGCCTCCATATCTTGCTGGTCCAGTGCTGGTGGCCATGGGCCTCATGGGGGTGGAGAGCTACACGGCACACAACTCGCCCGCTGAGCCGGGTCGTGTTTGTGGAGCACTCCAAGCGTCCCTCAGTCCGCGGCTGGACGGGTCTATGGTCAATTCGGATCTTGTCTCTGGTACTCGGTTTCAGTGTCCAGTGTGCCCATTGGCTACTGCATGGCAGTGTCACTGCGTCTGATTGGGCCTCCGCCATGGGGCTTCAGAGTGAGAGGAGGAAGGGACTTCAGAGGACCCCTCACCATCACCAAGGTAACCTCGCCGTCACTGTAGCCTGGTAAAGCTAATAGAGGCCTTTGCTTACCTGTGGACCACTCGCATCACAAAGGTGCAGAAACACCTACCGGTACTTTAAACCAGTAAAGGGAACTGCTGTATGTAACACACTATGTGCTCTATGTGTCTTACCTGACTTCAGAGGCCTGCTTCTCACCTGTGTGACCTCCCATGACCATTTCAGTGGAAAAAATTATGTAATAGTTAAAAGGGAATATATAATAGGGAAACAGATGGATTTTAGTTGTTTAAGTAGTTTGTTTTACATCACATCTGCTAAACGTTGTCTTTACTGTAAATTCTCGTTTTTGAGAGTTCAGTATCATGCAATGGAGGCCATAAAAGTGGCTATATTGGCTTAAATTATGGTTGACTCTTCGAGAGGTTGATTTAAACCTCCATGTGTAGAAAACACACACACATGCACTGTGTCTCCAGGTGCATGAGGACTCTAAGGCAGCACTGTCTAACCTGAGGCCAGGTGACGTCATTGTGGAGGTGAACGGAGAAGCCACAGCCACCATGCTGAACATGGAGGCACAGGGAAAGATCCGGAACTCCACAAGTCATCTCAAACTTCTAATAGACAGGTACTTCCCTCAAGGCACACACACACACACACACACACACACACACACACACACACACACACACACACGCATGCTTTGATCTGATTACCGTAAACTACATCCGAGGGACCTCTGTTAAATGATGCTATCTGTTTCTGGATAAGACTGAGTGTGATTCAGTTACGGGAAAAAGGCCTCATTCTTTCATTTCAAGAGGAGGAGTTTAATAGACTATGCTCTCCCTGTGCCTCTCCACGTCTTCACTCGATTGGAGGCATATTGGATTGTATAAAAGCAGGCTTTGAGAGCTAGAAGCATTCATGTTCAGATTAGATTTGTGTGTTGTGGGGGCACATCCTCTCCAACGAAATTAATTACCACACACACACACACACACACACACACACACACACACTTCCCTGAACTCCACAGTAGTAATGGACCTGAACTGACCTTGCAGAACCTCGTGCTTTCTCTAAAGTCTGACCCGAAGTGACGCTTGGGTCCATGGTTTGGTGCACAAGTCACAACAGGGCTCCACGGCTCTCTGCACTAGATGAGTCTATGAAAGTGCTCAGGCTCACACTGCCCCCAGGGGAAATAGGTTCACAGGCAGACAAACAGGCCAGACAACCTCCATGTCCTTAGTGTCCTCACTGCATTGTGTGTGTGTGTGTGTGTGTGTGTGTGTGTGTGTGTGTGTGTGTGTGTGTGTGTGTGTGTGTGTGTGTGTGTGTGTGTGTGTGTGTGTGTGTGTGTGTGTGTGTGTGTGTGTGTGTGTGTGTGTGTGTGTGTGTGTGTGTGTGTGTGTGTGTGTGTGGTTTTGCCCCTTTCCTCATAGGACTCGGTTCCTTAAACACAAAGATCATGGGGTTGATTGACGAGAACCAGTCACTGATAAGGCGAAAGTTCCGGCAATCTGGCACAATGATTCATTTAAGAGTTTAGTTAAGGGGGAGAGTTTGCAGAATTCTGCAAATCAGTTACGGGGAAAAGTGTTAATATTTTGCTACACAGATGTAATTTGTGCATTTGTGCATTTGTGCTGTGTATGCAAACTTGAATTGTTTATTTTTGTCTTTGTTTTATAGACCATCCATTCAGTCATCGAGCTGTTTTGGATATCGCTTTAAACCAGGATATCTGCTCCGCCAGGTCAGATCACATGTTCATCATCAGTGTCCTTGTAATCCTAACAGACAGTGTCCTTCCGCTCTCGACTACCTCAGCATGTTTTTACTGTTGTTTCTTCTCTTGTTTTTATTTGTGTTTTTACCCGTGTTTTAATCCACGTTTTTATCTGTGTTTTTACCAGTGTTTTTATATTTTTATCTGATAAATGGCTGGTTGCCTGTAGTGACTTGAAGACAGTTCTGCCCACGGCCTCTGATGTGTGGTAACCATAGACTGTAAAGGTGGTAACTGTACTGACAAAATCTATAGTCAATTCATGCTGGTTGAGGCCCCCCGTCTTCACTGTAGTACTTGTACAGTCAAAGTAGCCTTTAAAAATAATAAACTGCCTGCCCCTATGTTAACCCTATGTGTTAAATTCCCATAGGGTTACATAGGGGTGCCAATATTTTTGACCCCAGTATTTTGGGAAGAACATTTATTTATTTATGATACATTATTCATTCACATAGAAAATTGGTGTGTCCTTAAAGGTTGGATTTTTCCTAATTTTATTACTTAAGCCATTAAAATCAATTTCCAAAAGATGATTTTATATTCCTCTTTTTAGTCAACTTTAGCATGGGGTGCCAACAATTTTGACAATGACTGTAGATACCTTGATATAATATGTTGCTGTTTGGATACTTTGATATAATGTGTTGCTGTTTGGGTACCTTAATGTGTTCTTGTTTGGGTACCTTTATATCATGTATTGCTGTTTGGGTATCTTGATAAAAATATGTTGCTATTTGGGTACCTTGATATAATGTGTTGCTATTTGGGTACCTTGATAAACATGTGTTGCTTAGCAACATGAGTTGCTGTTGCTCTAGAGCTCCTCATCACTGACGTGACTGACATTCTGGAATCTGATTGCACGTCTTACTGAAAACTGATGTTAGGATCTCGAGGCTCAGTCTGATGATGGGGGAGGCCGAAGGCCACTCACAGCCAAGCCAAGAAGTTCCCTTCCTGTGACGAGCACCTCTCCAACCAGTGAGGAGCCACGTGTTCTCATAGACCAACCAATGAGGAGTTCCGTCCCAGGCAGCATTCCAGAAGCCCCAACCATTCTGAAGAAAAGAAACAGGACGACCCCCAGCCATCAGGCCTGCAGGTGGAATGCAAACACAGACACAAATACAACAACACCAATATAACAATACCAATACAAATACCAACACCAATACACATAATTCAACATTATTACTAATATGTGCATAGTTGTTTCTCTCCTCTGTGCAACTCAATTCAGGCTTATTCAAGCCAGTCTGAAATAAAATAGTTGTAGAAAGTTTAAACCATCCACATCTGTGTTCAGGTTTCGGTGCCAGTCTGGGAATCCCCCGGATAGCCTGCATGACCAAAGACGGTCAAAGCCAGGCCACCAGGTGAGATCACCTCTTCACACATGACGCATGAATACACAGGATTATGGCGTTGAGATCACCAAGAGTCTTGCCGAGCGCAGAGTAAACTGAACTACTGTAGCATTTTCTCTATTCGGACTATTATGTGTATTGGCACATTTGTGTCCAGAGGGTCCAACTTGCTTTACTGTTTCAGGCAATGCCACCTACAGACACAAGGACACCCTCAGCGGCCAGTAAAATCATAGCCGCCAAAACCTCTGCCCCTCCGGTGACCCCTAGAAACAGGTAAGGGTCTCACCTTAGTCACCTCTCGTCCATTTACAGAGCTAGGGTTGTGCCCGATCACCTGTTTTGTTTTCTGCAGGCATACAGAATAGACAGTTAGCGGGTCATGATAGCCTGGGTGTTCCCATCCTGTCTAGCGCTATTCACACTACTAAGGCTAACACCCAAATTTTCGCCTGATGTTGGCGACCAATCACAGAACAGGGGAGAAAGCAAGACCATGATGATCTATGCACAGATGCACTTGATAGACATCCGTGGCGCCCAATGAATGGATCTGGGCATTTTTTTCAAATACGAGAAAATGAACGTCTGGTTGCCAGACCACGTCTCATTTGAGAAGTGGTAGGCGTTAGCCAGGCTATAGGGTCATGGCTAAATATTCACTGAATGTGACAGGAAGTGTATTGGCTTTGGATCGCTCAATTTTCTTGCAACCTGTCCACGTCCCTGACAGCTCTGAGATGGCCGTATGGAAATACCCTGCCCTTGAGTCCGACGTTTTCAAGAGGATCCAGCAGAAGAGGGTGACGTTTGCCATTCCCAAGCAGTCTAGAACATTCTATCTGCTTCAGGAGGGGCTGGAGGCGCCAAGCATGCGTATGAGAGGCTCAGAACTCACCACGTCACACAACTCACTAGCCGCACACTAGCACAACTCCCTAGCCGCACACTAGCACAACTCCCTAGCCGCATACTGGCACAACTCGCTAGCCGCATACTGGCACAAATCACTAGCCGCACACTAGCACAACTCACTAGCCGCACACTAGCACAACTCGCTAGCCATACTGGCACAACTCACTAGCCGCACACTAGCACAACTCACTAGCCGCACACTAGCACAACTCGCTAGCCATACTGGCACAACTCACTAGCCGCACACTAGCACAACTCACTAGCCGCATACTGAGAGTCTGGCACAACTCAGATACCAACTCACTAGCACAACTCAGTAACCAACTCACTAGCACAACTCACTAGCCACATGCTAGCACAACTCATTAGCCACATACTTGCACAACTCACTAGCCACACTAGCACTAGTTCAGTCCATTTCTTTATATGCCGGACCAGAATAAACATCTTCACTCAGAAATCACATCTCTCTATGTGTAACTTTAATCAGTATGTGCAAAGTTGATGATTCATCCTTTAAACATGTGTGAGTGATCAAAAGCATTTCATCACACCAAAACATTTCCTTTTACCATGTATTATCCAAGCTGACGTATTACAGGATTGGCTGGTTGTACTGAAATGAATGATTAGCTCATTGTTTCTCTTCATATTCTGACAACATGTAGTTAACTCATAGTTTCTGATTAGTTTGACAATTTATAGTTTCTGATTATGCAAACTATGATGTGATATTGGATTTTATGCAGCTGGTTATAAATCTTAATGAAGCCATAACTCACAGTTTTGCCTCATGGAGTCTTACTTCATAGGTTCACCCCTTACTGTACCTTACAGGAAACCCATCCCGGTCCCAACCCCCGCTGCAGAACTCCACAGCATCAAGCTCTCAGAGATTCCGCAGCTGTGAGAGATGTGGAAACCTAATCGTGTAAGAGCACATACTGTAGCCATCACTCCTCTGCCTCCACCATCAGAATAATGATAGAAGTGATGATCGCAGTCTATTGTATTACACTGCGATAATGGTAATGATAACGTACATAAACTGACCTGGTCTACCTAATTCTAGATCTTTCATTTGAAAACCATTGGTTATTTGTGCATCCTCTGTAAGCTATGATGGACAAATGTACAGTTGATGTATTACGGTTGTTCTACAGTATGTCCCTCTGTAAGATAGGTAGCCTCCCAGCTGGCTAGGCTGTGGCACTTCAGACAGACAGACAGACACACACACACACACACACACACACACACACACACACACACACACACACACACACACACACACATACACCCCTAAGACCTTGTCTGTGTCCCTGTGTCTGTTCAGTACGGTTTTTGTATGCCCCTCTGTAAGATAGGTAGCCTCCTGACTAGGCTGTGGCACTTCAGACAGACAGACAGACACACAAACAAACACACACACCCCTGACCTTGTCTGTGCCCTTGAGTCTGTTCATTACAGTTGTTGTTGTTGTTGTTGTTGTATGCCCCTCTTCAAGATAGGTATCCTCCTGGCTAGGCTGTGGCACTTCAGAAACACACACACACACACCATAAGACCTTGTCTGTGCCCCTGTGTCTGTTCAGTACGGTTTTTGTATGCCCCTCTGTAAGATAGGTAGCCTCCTGGCTAGGCTGTGGCACTTCAGACAGACACACAAACAAACAAACACACACACACACACACACCTGACCTTGTCTGTGCCCGTGAGTCTGTTCATTACAGTTGTTGTTGTTGTATGCCCCTCTTTAAGATAGGTATCCTCCTGGCTAGGCTGTGGCACTTCAGAAACACACACACACACACACACACACACACACCATAAGACCTTGTCTCTGCCCCTGTGTTTGTTCAGTACGGTTT